>NC_044307.1:118464979-118529003 GCF_007474595.2 Lynx canadensis | reverse complement strand
GAAAAAGGAAAAGAGGGGCGCCGGGTGGCGCAGTCGGTTAAGCGTCCGACTTCAGCCAGGTACGATCTCGCGGTAGGGAGTTCGAGCCCACGTCAGGCTCTGGGCTGATGGCTCGGGCCTGGAGCCTGTTTCCGATTCTGTGTCTCCCTCTCTCTCTGCCCTTCCCCGTTCATGCTCTGTCTCTCTCTTGTCCCAAATAAATAAACGTTGAAAAAAAAATTAAAAAAAAAAAAAAAGGAAAGAAAAAGAGAAAGAGAGGAGAAAAAGAAAAGAAAGAAAGAAAGATGAAGGGGGAAGGAAAGGGAAAAGACGGAAGGAAGGAAGAAAGAAAGTAAAAGAGAAAGAAAGAAAGAAAGAAAGAAAGAAAGAAAGAGAGAGAAAGAAAAGGCTGAATGCTATCAATAAATAATGCTGTGTGAGCAAGTCTTGTGTGTCACCATTGCTGTGCTACAGCTCAGGTAGAACCATGACATTCCCAAGAAAGAAAGAAGGAAAGAAAAGAAAGTAGAAAGAAGAAGAGATGCCATGTTGCCAGGAAAATAAGAGAACTTTGCTTTGTGGGTCTCTAAGAAGGTGTGGGTATGGTCAGGGCAGTAAACTGTTCTGCTCAGCCAGTGCTGACCGGTAACCACGCATGCTAGCCAGTGATGCTGATAGAGAGTCTATGAAGCTCTGTGAGACGGTGATTGCATTGCAATCGTTGCTGATTTGTTTAGTACTCTTATATCAGTTCTTTAATCTCTTCACACTTATCGCCAAAAATGTTCAGAATGTGTAAGTGTGATGAAAACACAAAACGATTGAGGCCTGAACTAGAAGACTGAACTGAACAGCCTTGGCTTTGGCCCTCCTCTGAGATGGTGCTATATTGTTCACGAGGATGCAAGTAAGAGAACTCTACTGTGAACTCATCTCATATCTTAAAAGTGATAAAAATGTAGATAAACCAGGTCCCAATTCTTTGATAAACTCAAAGAGATGAGACTCGATTAAGGTTCAATGCTTCATACATTTAGGGCAGACCAAGTATGACTGCAGCCTAGTAATATCTGCATTACACAAACTATTTATTGATTTGGTTAAGGAAATAAAAGACTTTCTTTCAGTTTATGGATCATGTACCATACTATTGATTCCCAAACAGGTGTTATTTTGTAAGGTGGGCCTCTAATACCCAATAACCTATGTTGTCCCTCTGAACTTAAATCAGTAGTGATTAAGAGCTGAAGAGAAGGGGAACTTTAAAACAAATGTAAACTAATGTGCAAGATACACATTTGAAAGTCAATGGCAATAATGAGTTTATCTCAACAGAATAGCACTCAAACTGTCTTTCTTGTCCTCAAGATGTTTAATATAAGAGGGCTTTTTTGGTAGCAGTAGAGCATTTCGAACCACTTTGTTGTGGATTTATAAGACTATTTCTTCCCTGGGGTGAGTCATTCTTCCCTTGGGAGACTCTTGCTCATTTATGGGCTAAGGAAAGGTTATAAAGTTTTTGGTGACAGACTAAACAACTCTTCTCAATTCATGGGTCCACAACAGCCATTAGGTCAAAGTATTTGTAGAGAAATTGAGACTATCCTATTTCTTCTCCAAATGCCAAAAAATTTATTCAATGTGCATGGCAAGAAATAGCTTATCCTTGTTTTTATTATGTGATAAATTGATTTAAGTGAATGAAATACACAAATGTATTTTATTTTAAATTCCAGTGTAGTTAATATACAGTGTTATATTAGTTTCAGGTGTACAATGTAGTGATTCAACAGTTCCATACATCACCCAGGGCTCAACAACAAGTGCACAAGTGCACTCCTTAATCCCCATTGTCTCTTTTACCCACCCCTTCACCCACCTCCCCTCTGGTAACCATCAGTGTGTTCTCTATAGTTAAGAGTCTGTTTCTTGGTTTCCTCTCTCCTTTTTTTCCTTTGCTCATTTTTGTAGTTGTTTGTTTCTTAAATTCTATACATGAGAGAGATCATATGGTATTTGTCTTTCTCTGACTGATTTTACTTAGCATTATATTTTCTAGCTCCATCTATGTTTTTGCAAATGGCTGTTTCATTCTTTTTTATGGCTTAATAGTATTTCATTGTGTATATACACCATATCTCCTTTATCCATTCATCTTTTGATGGACATGGTAAATAATGCTGCTATAAACAAAGGGGTGCATGTATCCCTTTGAATTAGTGTATTTGTATTTTGGGGGGTATGGGTCCAGTAGTGCAATTACTCTTTTTAACTTTGTAGAAACTCCATACTGTTTTCCACAGTGGCTATACGAAAACAAATGTATTTTATTTGTTAAAATTTTTTTTAATGTTTATTTATTTTTGAGAGAGAGAGACAGAGCATGAGCAGGGGAGGGACAGAGAGAAAGGGAGACACAGAATCTGAAGCAGGTTGCAGGATCCGAGCTGTCAGCACAGAGCTCACTAGCTGTGAAATCATGACCTGAGCTGAAATCAGACGCTCAACCTACTGAGCCACCCAGGTGCCCCTGGAACAAACATATTTTAAACAGATGTTTTGCAACATGTTATAACATAAGTGAAATTATAAAATGTAGTAGATATATCTCTTTTAAAACTGACATTTTTATTTAGACAATTATGGTTTCACATGTAGTTGTAAGAAATAATACTGAAAGATTCTTGTACACTTTGCCCAATTTGCCCCATGGAAATGTTTTGACAAACTATAATATAAAATCACAACATAGATATTGACATTGATACAATCTACCTCCATTATTCAGGTTTCCCCAGACTTGTACTTGTGTGTGTGTGCGTGCACATAAGTTCTATGCAATTGCACTGCCTTGTAGGTGAATGCTCTGCACAGTTCCAAACTACACTACAGGGATTTCTTATGTTGTCCTTTTACAACCACAGCTAGCTCTTATCTACTCACTCCCCACTATACCACCACCACCCCCTTCTGTCCTATTTTTTTTTTTTTTTAGTTATTTAGGCTGCTTGCATTTAAAGTAATTAATGATGAGTTAGCACTTAAGTCTACCATTTTATTATTTCTTTTCTGTTTCCCCTTATCTTTCTTCCTTTGTTTCTATTTTCTTGCCTCCTGCCAGTTAACTGAACAGTTTTTTTAGAATTCCATCCTGATTAATTCATAGTGATTTTGAGTGTATCTCTTTGTATAGTTTTTATAGTGGCTGATCTGAGGATTATAGTATACATATGGGACTTATCGTCTAGTGAAATCCACATCTGCTTTGAGTGAAGCGTACAAATCTCGCTCCCATTTAGATTCCTTTACCTTCCACACTCTTAATATCATTGTCTTGGGTATTAGATGGTGTCATAATTTTTGTCATCATACATAATTTATAAAACAAATGAGAAAAGGACAGTTTAATGTGTGTACCCATATTTCCTTCCTCTCCACGTGCTTTCTTCCTTCCTTCCAAGATTCCTTGTTTTGTCATTTCTTCCCTGTCTGAACAATTCCTTGATTGAATCTTTAAAGAGTGTGTCTGCTAGAAACAAATTTTTTAGTCTTCCTTCATCTGAGAATGCTTTTCTTTCCTTTAATTTCTGAAAGGTATTTTTTCCAGATGCAGAATTCATAGTCGACAGTACTTTACTTTCAGCATTTGATAAATATTGTATCACTTCCTTCTGGCCTTCATGGTTTCAGATGAGATATCTGCTGTCATTTGATCTGGTGTTTCTCTAAAGGTAATGCATTGCTTCTCTCTGGATTTTTATTTCAAATTTTTTATTTTTAATTTTCAAAGATTTAATTATATGTCTTGGTATGAATGTCTTTGTGTTTGCCCTGTTTGGGTTTCACTTAGCTTTTTGAATATATAGGTTTGTATCTTTTACTAAATTTGAAGTTTTCAGCCATTGTTTCTTCAAATATTCTTTCCACCCTACTCCTTGTCTTTTTCCAGTACTCTGATGATATGACTTTTGGATCTTTTGTCATTATCCCATTTGTCCCTGGAGCTCTGTTCCCCCAACCCCCCACCCTTTTTTTTTTTTTAAAGTCTATTTTATCTCTTTTTCAGATTGGGTTAATTCTACTGTTCTGTTCTCAAATTCACTGATTCTAATTTCTGTCCTCTCCACTCTATTATTGAGTCCACCAACAAGTGTTTTCTTTTAAATTTCTGTTATTGTATTTTTCAGTTCTATAATTTCCTTTTGATTCTCTTTTATAACTTTTATTTCTTTGCTGAGATTTCTTTTCTCATTTATTTCAGAAGAATTTGTAATGGATTGCTGGAGCCTTTTTATGATGGTTGTTTTAAAATCCTTATCAGAGAATTCCAACATTTGATCTATGTAGGTGTAGCATTAGTTGATTGCTTTTTCTCATTCAAGTTGTGATTTTCTTGGTTCTTGATATGACAGGTGATTTTCGATTAGCCCTTGGGCGTGTTGTCTGTTAGGAGATTCATGGTCTTATTCAATTCTTATTTTAACAGCAGTCGCCCTCTTTTAGGTTCACACGCAGGTTTTAGCTTACTTTTTGGCAGTTTAACTTTTAGCACCTTTGTGGTGTTATTTTGGTCTGTATGTTGTATCATATGCCACAGGGGTTCTCACTGGTACTGGCTGATGTTGTCTAAGGGAGTGGAAAGTGTTTCCCTAGCCTGGGCCAGCAGGTGCCTCTCAGTGGGGGAAGGACGTGGTGAGATCCCCCCACTGATACCCCTTCCCTGCCCTAGTGTCTCTGAAGGGTGAGGGCCGGGAGAGTCTCAGACCTGATGAGAAAAAGAGACTTCCTGAACCAAGCTGGCAGCCTGTTGTTTCTGCTGGGCCCCCCATACCCTGTTGTTTGTGACCCAGGAGAATCTTAGGCCCACAGAGACAAAAAGGTTTGCCACACTGGGCTGCTCGTGTGACTAGGTCCCGTTATCTGGTCCCACACACCTGCCCAGATAAATATACCGTTTGAAAATTACCTTTAATTGTGATATGTAGGAAAAGTCAATTTAATTATGGTTTGGGAATATTTCCAGGCTATATTTGTGAAGCTGATTTGTGAAGCTGTGTTTCCTAGAACTTAGCCCCCATAACTTTTACATGGGGCGTAATCTAATATTGCTTCTCAAGACAGTTGTCTTCCTATTTGATGGAACGATGGTATCCAAAGAGTGTGGTGCCAAGCTGGAGAAGGACCAGGGGGTGGACCATAGGGTTTTACCTTGGTCATTGGTTTTAGAAAAGAATTGGATATGGCAGACAATGTACACTTATCTGATTTCTTAGCACAAATTCGTTTCTCCTATGTCATGAAACTGGGAGCGATTTCTTCTCCTTTCTATTTTCTCCAAATTTAAAAAATAAGCAAGTTTCGCACATCCAGACAATGGAATATTATTCAGTGCCAAAAATAAATGAGCTATCAAGCAACAAAAAGACATGGAGGAAACAATGCATATTGCTAAGTATAAGAAGCCAATCCACAAAGGCTACATACTGTATGGTTCCAACTATATGACATTCTGGAAACAAAACAAAACAAAACTATAGAGATAGTAAAAAAAAAATCAATGGTTGACAGGGGTTGGGAACAGAGGGAGAGGTGAATATATGGATCACAGAATTTTTAGGGCAATGAAACTGTTCTGTATGATACTGTAAGGGTGGGCACATATCATTATACACTTGTCCAAACCCATAGAAGCACAACACAAAGAATGAATCCTCATGTAAATCATGCACATTGGGTGATAATAATGTGTCAGTGTTGCTTCATTGATTGTAACAAATGTACCACTCTAGTGGGGAGTGTTGATGGTAGAAGAGACTATGTGGAGAGGGGGTATGTGGAACTCTTTGTACTTTCCCCTCAGTTTTTCTGTGAAAATTAAATGGCTGTAAAAAATAAAGGCCATTAATTTTTTAAAAACCTGATTGACGTGGTTTCTTCTGTTCTGCCCTTTTGTTAGTAGATGACGTGCCTATTCTTTTGTCCTACTTCTCATCAATTCTCAAGTCGCAGCTTATGACAAAGGCTGATGGGTCACACAAGTCCACAGAGTGCCTTGCACACCAACGAAAATATGAATGGAGGATATGTAGGATATTGGGCATCCCATAATCAGTTCATGCTAAATCCTCAAAGCTCTATGCTCTCTCCCTTCTCATGATGCTTAAAGTCTCCCAGTAAGCCTTAAACAGCATATTTTCCTTTGGGTAGCCTAAACAATTCCCCTTCTTCATTCATAGCAAGGTCACGTGTCACCTTTCTTCTCGGCCCCTATCCCCACTTCCCTAACCTTCATCATGGCCAGGTTTCCCTTCTTGAAGTCCTTGAAGCATGCTGTGTTCCTCCTGTGTTGGGCCCTCACCTCTGAGATGATGGTATCTGCCTGCTAGGTTACCTACCCAATTAGACTGTGAGCTTTCTGAAGGGGAGTTTATGTATTTTACCTTTTTATCTCCAGGCCCCTGCTTTTCCTACCTCAGAATAGGTTCTTGTGTATGGTTGTTAAATAAGTAAATAACTGAGTTAATAAAGTTGCTATTACTAAAATCTGGTATAAGTGGGTGTACAACATTTGATTAGGCTTTAAGACTTGATACAGGGTTTATACATTGTCTCTACCTTTAAAATATCTCTCTTCAGGGGCGCCTGGGTGGCTCAGTTTGTCAAGTGTCCAACTTTGGCTCAGGACATGATCTCATGGTTTGTGGGTTCGAGCCCCACATTGGGCTCTGTGCTGATGGCTCAGAACCTGGATCCTGCTTCAGATTCTGTGTCTCCCTCTCTCTCTGTACCCACATCCCCCAACTCATGCTCTGTTCTCTCTCTCTCTTTCAAAAGTAAATAAACATTAAAAATATTAAAAAAAATAAAATATCTCTGTCCATTGGTCTATCCAGACAATATTTATATCCCTTAATTTAATGCAATTAATGTTTACTAGGCTATGGAGCTCTATAGTTGATTCTGTGGGAAGGAGTACAAAACAATCATAAAAATGAAACCTGAACTTGCAAAGAGCTCACATATAGTCATTTGACATGCTTCCTTTATGCTTACGAGCGTACCCCTAATTTTCCACACTCCGTCATTTAAGGGAGAGGCCATTCTTTCTGGCTTGAGGCATCAAACAACACTGAGAATTCTTGCAATTCTTCCACATGGAGTAAGAAATGGCATTGTATCTAATGTAAAACTAAATAGGCTGAATAAATATTCCTGGGGCAGACTGAGCATATTCTATGTACAGAAGAGAGGTTTCTGGAAGGAGAGTGACTTATACAGAAAATATTGCAAATAAAATGTTTTGGTGGGCCTTTCTCTTGTTTTAAGTTATTCAAACCCCCAAGAAATTGCTAGGTCTTGTCCTGGAGCTCTGGGTCTCTCACTTGACAAAAATTGATGTGTCTCTGTTCATTTTAATCACTTATACACTGGAATTGAAATGTACCAAGACCTCCTGCTGCCAAAAATTAATTTGCACATGCATCAGGGCGTGCACTGAGTGCATGGCCTGGTTTCGGGAGAAATGTGCCTGTGGTTATTTTGTAAGCTAATGTGAACTTGTATATCAGCCCTGGGTCTGTCATTGACTGGAACACTGGGCTGTGACTCAGAAAACCCCTGTTTCTATTTGTGCCTTTTCCCCTGGACTTAATGTATGACCTCAATCTATTAACCCCTCTCTGCCTCGGTGTCTTGACCATGCTACGCTTTTCTCTTTCCAGAACATAATTAGTGTGGTAAATACTGCTTGAAACAGAAGTGTTTGACCACAGCAAAATACTGATTTTTTAAAATTGGTTCTGTAAACTGGTTGTTTGTAAGCCACATTAGAAATAAGACATCACATGGTATCATGCAAAACAATGAAACTGAACCACTTTCTTACACCGTACATGAAGATAAATTCAAAATGGATGACAGACGTAAATTTGAGACAGGAAACCATCAAAATCCTAGAAGAGAACACAAGCTGCCAACCTTTTTGACCTTGGCCAGAGCAACTTCTTACTAGACACGTCTCCAGAGGCAAGGGAAACCAAAGCAAAAATGAACTGCTGGGACCTCATCAAGATAAAAATCTTCTGCACAGTGAAGGAAACAATCAACAAAACTAAAAGTCAGCCTAAGGAATGAGAGAAGATATTTGCAAATGACATATCTGATGAAGGGTTAGTATCCAAAATATATAAAGAACTTACCAAATTCAACACCCAAGAAAACAAACAGCCCAGTTAAGAAACGGGCAGAAGACATGAAAGGTATTTTTCCAAAGGAGACATCCAGATGGCTAATGGACACATTGAAAGATGCTCAACATCATTCGTCATCAGGGAAATACAGTTCAAAAAAACCACAATGAGATACTACCTCACACCTGTCAGAATGGCTAACATTAACAACTCAGGAAACAACAGGTTTAGGCAAGGATGTGGAGAAAGGGGAGCCTATTGGTGAAAATGCCAACTGGTGAAGCCATTCTGGAGAGCAGTATGGAGGTTCCTCAAAAAACTAAAAATAGAACTACCCTACGATCCATGGGGCACCTGGATGGCTCAGTTGGTTAAGCATCTGACTATTGATTTTGGTTTAGGTCATGACCTCACAGTTTGTGAGTTTGAGTCTCACATTGGGCTCTGCACTGACAGCATGGACCCTGCTTGGGATTCTCTCTCTCCCTCTCTCTCTCTCTCTGCCCCTCCCCTGCTCCCTCTCTCTCTCAAAATAAATAAATAAACTTTTTAAAAGTTAAGAAAAAAAGAAAAAAGAGCTACCCTATGATCCAGCAACAGTACTATTAGGTATTTACCCAAAGGATACCAAAATACAGATTCAAAGGGGCACGTGCACCCCAATGTTTATAGCAGCATTATAAATACTAGTCAAACTATAGAGATAGCCCAAATGTTCATTGACTGATGAATGGATAAGAAGATGTGGTTTATGTACACAACAGAATATTACTCAGCCATCAAAAGAATGAAATTTTGCCATTTGCAATGACATGGACGGAGCTAGAATGTATTATAGCAAGTGAAATAAATCAATGAGAGAAAGACAAATACCATATGATTTGGAACAAATCATATGGTATTTGATTTGTTGAATCAAAATTCAGAAACAAATAGATGGGCACAAAATAGATGGGCACATGGGGAGTGAAGGGAAAAGAGAGGAGAGGGAAACCACAAGAGACTCTTAATGATAGAGAACAAACTGAGGGTTGGTGGAGGGAGGTGGGGGGGACAGATGGGTGATGGGTACTATAGAGGGCACTTGTTATGATGAGCACTGGGTGCTGTAAGTGATGAATAACTGACTTCTAGTTCTGAAACCAATATTGCACTATATGTTAACTAACTAAAATTTAAATAACAAAAAATGAGATGTCACGGGGAGCCTGGGTTGTGGCTCAGTGCATTAAGAGTCTGACTCTTGATCTCAGTTCAGGTCTTGATCTTGGGGTCCTGAGTTCAAGCTCCACTTTGTGTGTGAAGCCTACTAAAAAAAATAGATGTCACAAAAGACATGATACAGAATCTGCCAATGGTACTTAAAATAATCCTATTGGTCCCTGTGATAATTGTTCCTGCTAGTTTATTAGTTGTAATGCTGAATTCATGGTGCCTTACTACAAAAATGCCAAAGTTTGAATTTCTGTCCAACTAGATATGTCACTTACAGAGCAATACAATGGGGAGGATGATGTTCTCTTACATGTAAATATGTATGTTCTCTCCCTGTCTCTCTTTCACACACACATACACAACACACACACACACACACACACACACACACACACACAGTCTCCTGGAGAGAAAGGAAAGAAAGCTCTTTACCAGTGTGCTCAGAGACAATGGCACAAGGGCAAGGAGAGACTCTTGAGCAGAAAGAGGAATGATACTTGGCTGTTCACCTAGAAGTAACAAGGGAGAGCTCTGTCAATGAGCTTCATCGCCAAACGTAACTGAGCGACAACATGGAGTATGAGTCATTCAGCAATTAGGTTCTGTTTTCTAGTGGGTGTGCACTAATCAAGTAGATTTTTCCCTTAATGGTGTTGGTTTAAAAATTGCCACTGACCCTCTACGATGCGTCAAATCCTATTTTAGGCACTGAAGAAACAACAGAAACAAGCTTTTCTTTAGAATATAACATTAATCTATGCTTAAAAATATCATGCAGTCCATAGAATTGCAAGTTTGGGCTTTGACTTGTATGTCTAGTATAGGAAATGGATTTGTTTTTACTCACTCACATTCTCCTTACTAGTTCCCAGTCGTCACCAGTGGAGTTCTTTGGCCACAGGACAGAGCCATGCCAACCTGCCCCACACATCCTTTAATGGACATCGCGTTCCTATCTCTGACCAAAGGTATGCCTGGTGATGACAGGCATCTAGTTAGAACACATAGGATGTCAAAACCTAAAAGGACTTAAGTATCAGCTTGATTCAACTCGTTTTTTTGAAGCCCTGACATTTTTCAATAGAGAAACAAACTGATGAGCTGACTTAACTAAGGCCACATAGCTAAGTCTCATGAATAGAACCTACGTATCTTGAGTCCTAAGTCAAAGTTGGTGACTCTTTAGTATATCAGTACATTAACTAAGCTCCTTTCACTTCTCAGAATGTACTTTTTATTTAACTTAGAAAGATCGAAATGCAATGTAAGAACTGTAACTTGGTGGTTAGGAATATGGGTCAGGAATCAGGCTGACTGGGTTCAGATTTTGATGATATTACTTAATGGGTACACTTGAGAAAGGTATTAATTGATAGAGCCTCTCTGTTTCTTCACCTATGTGTATATGGATAATACAATAATCAGCTCATAGGGTATCTTTGTGGGGATAAAAATGAAATAATCCATATAGTAGTTAGTATATAGAGTTCAAGGTGTAGAGCAAAATTTCTCATGGAGTATTTTTGCATAAGATATTTTTGCATAAATTACAGAGACATACCTTATGTTACACAAGCTCTTAAAAATCGATCTTTAGATATTACCTTCAAAATAAGAGAGAGCTGAAAGAAATGACTCCTGGAAATGTGTGAAAAGTTTCTTGAACTCTTGTTTATTTAAAATATATGGTTGAGGGGTGCCTGGATGGCTCAGTCAGTTAAGCATCCAACTTTGGCTTAGTTCATGATCTCCCAGTTCATGAGTTTGAGCCCTGAGTTGGACTCCATGCTGACCATTTGGAGCCTGGAGCCTGTTTCGGATTCCGTGTCTTCCTCTCTCTCTTCCTCTCCCCCCATTCATGCTTGCTCACGCTCTCTCTCTCTCTCTCAAAAACAAATCAACACTAAAAAAAATTAAAACATATGGTTGATTTTTGGAGTCAAATCTAGAGCAAATCTTTTTTTAAATATACATATTTTTGAGTTTATTTTATTTTATTTTATTTTGAGAGAGACAGGACAACGTGGGGGGAGGGGCAGAGCTAGAGGGAGAGAGAATCCCAAGAGGCTCCGCACTGTCAGCACAGAACCCAACCTGGGTTTGGCTCGAACCCTCGAAACCTTGAGATCACGACCTGAGCCAAAACCAAGAGTCTGACGCTTAACCAACTGAGAGCCACTCAGGCTCCAGGCACCTAGAGCAAATCTTAAATGATATGTAAAGGAATACAATGAATCTAAATTTGAAAGAAAAATGGAGAATGGGGAAAGAAGACAAGCTTTCAGTGAGAATTCCATTATTTTTCTTTCTTAAAATTTCTAGGGGCCAAATTCATCTCCCAGATTTTATAGTTGGTGGTACACTAATTTGTTTCACTGCCCTTCAGAACACACAAGGGTGGCACAGCATAGGGACACAGCCATCCTGCAGATTGAATAAAAAACCAGTGGCAGGTTTCGTGTCATCACACTAGTCCCTCGGTCTGAGGGACTGTCTGTAACTTGAACCAACTCACAGTTGTGGAATACAATCCCAGAGCTGCTTCAGGAAGGGAACTTTGCCCCTCACCTCTCTGACCATGTTTTTATTTCCTCTGCCAGGCTCAGTGATCCAGTCTCTCGTGCCCTCAATCCTCTTCGCCTTTCTGTGGGCTGTTGATGAGCTCATATTCAAGTCTAAATTGCAGCAGAAGTAATGAAATCTCAAGCCACGGTTCTTCCTTGTTATCATTTTTAGTTCTTTTCACTGTGAGCATGACGCACCTCGTACATGACTTTTCAGTTTAGACTATGATGGCACACTGGCCAGGGAAATACACACGTTAATTATGTCAGTGGGGGCATCTGAGTGGCTCAGTCAGTTAAGCATCCGACTTCAGCTCAGGTCACGATCTCATGGTTCGTGAGTTCGAGCCCCGCATTGGGCTCTGTGCTGACAGCTCAGAGCCTGGAGCCTGCTTTGGATTCTGTGTCTCATTCTTTCTCTGCCCCTCCCCCACTTGTGCTCTGTCTCCCTCTGTTTCTCAAAAATAAAAAAAAAAAATGTAAAAAAAAATAAAATAAATGATGTCAGTGGTTCTTCTTTCTATTGTATGAATTTTATATATAAGTAAATATATAGCCATCTGAATTGCTCCCTCCACATTTTGTTCTATCATAAGCCTTGAATGCTGTAAAAAGTGCGGTTTCATTTAAAAAATTCACTTATTATTAATTTGGAGAACCAAACAGGGACTGATAGGAAAGCACCAGGATTTTATTTAATCACTTTGCTTTGAAAGAAAATAACTTAGTAGTCTCTGTAATGCCTTTTTGTAGTGCATTTTTCCCCAGGAAATTAAGTATTAAATAATGTATTTGCCCAGTGAATTGGAGTAAAAGCTGGATGGTGACCTACTCTATTTTATGATGGTGGCACTGTGGGCTCCATGTGGACATTTCTCTTGCCTTTGTCCTTTAAGACAGAATCCTGTTTGCAATTTTGGCATCTGCCCAACGACTTCCAGGGTGTGTGCTTTTATATACACTCTATCCTCTACCTTTTATTCTATTATCCTATGTCCATCTTTTTCATCCTGATATATACATGTGTATTTTCCTGTTTTATGTTTTTTTTTTTTTTGAGACTTCTTAAATATTTTTCAGAATGAAGTACGAACGAGTGACAAACGAATGAATAAGCTTCTCAGTGTGAGGGGTATATTTGTCTTATTCTCACATTTAAGTTTTAAAATTAACCAAAATGCTTCGCATTACCATAGCTCCCTAGGACAATCAATGCTAAATTAATTCGTGTATTTGTTGATAGCTTGTTTTATACCAGGTTCTGTGTTATGTGCTAATACAGTGGTATGTAAACAGATGTGGCCCTGACCTCATGGAACATATAGTCTACATAAATAAGGTTTTCTTCTAATTACTACAACATCTGCATCACTATTTTCTCTTCAGTATATTTAACTTCAACGTATCTTGCAATGCCTTCAATATTTTAATATGTGTTTGTATTTGTGATAAATACAGCTATTTAAACTTGTCTGCAAAAGAATACAGCATGCCACAAAATCTTCCGTTTTTTGTTGAAGGTTGTTAGGATTGTCAATATAAGAATTATTGATTAGGATTCTGCCTCATATAACTCTCTAATGGATTTCAGTCTTTGTTATTGTAGTGGTTTTCAGGATAACATTTATTTTCTTTTGCTCATTATGGAAGGAGTTTTCTCTGAGAGTCATGGACAGTCTTTACGACCTTTAAGTCATAGCTGAATGTTTAGCTGTTAAACCAAGTCAAGGAAGTATGTTATTGTGTCTGTGTGTACTCACATGTGTATGTATATATGTGCATGTGTGCCCATGATTAGACGTGAAAAATATGCAGCAAGTAGTTAACTCCTGATTCTCCGAAGCATATACTTTTCCTTATCTTTTCATTCCTTTACCCCTCATTAAATCATTTAGTTAGGTACTTGCTTACAGACTAAGTTGGTTGAACAGGCGTGACACTTGCCCGCTAGCATTATTTTGTCAAAAGCTTTTATTTGGCACATAATTGTACAAGGCTTTGGGTAGTTGCTGCACCGAAAGATATGTTTTTCTGGTCAGAGATGGTTCTTATGCAGCTTAATCTCCATATCCATGGAATTAAAATATTGTTTTTGTATTTCCTGGAAGATTGATGTCACGTATATCCATCGTGCATTCTTCCACGTTCATAGTCATGTGGAAGTAGCTGGGTTTTTTTCGTGTTCTTTTACTTTTTTAGTATCTTGTCTCCTCTCTTCTCTCCCTGATTCAGTCTCTCTCATGTAAGCAAGTCTTAAGTATTTGAATAAACATTGTTGGGGAAATTCGGGTTAGGTTCAGGTTGGTTTTTATCTAACTGACCATGTGCTCAAATCCATTTGAGAAAAAAGCGTCAATAATGATAACTTACATACTTATAATGTGCACCATGGCGCTGCACAATTCCAGGGGGCACCTTTGCATTCTCTGCTACTCAGACTTGGCAACCAGATGTGACATGAACCCCCAGAGCTGCATCTCTGGCTCTGATCTTGCTCCCGCATCTCCAGTTTGTCTGTGGAATCTCCCACCTTCTCAATAGCAATGTGTCTAAACATAACATTTTCTCTTAACTCTTCTCAACACAATCAACTCCTTGCACTGACTTTCTATTTTTCTTCTTTGGATGATTAAAAAAAATATCCAATATCTTGAAGCCCTCCTTCTTGCTTCATATCCAATTAGTTGCAAAAATGTATTGACTCTTTCATCAAAATGTCATGGGCATCTGTCTAGTCCTTTTCCTTGCTGGTTCTAATGCCCTTACTTTAGAGTCCTTATAATTAATTCACGTGTGGGTTATTGCCAGTCCTCTTGCTTAACAGAGCCTTTCTCTGTTTCACTGATCAGAACTCCACTTGAAACTCCTGCTGAAATTAGCTGGTTACCACAACTCAGAGATTTATGCTTCTAAGCACTGCTGTGGAATTTGTATGATTATTTGCTAAACTGATCAATACAGTTGACAGCTCCTTGAGGGGCAGGACTGCTCCTGATGCATCGTGTACCCTCTGCACTCCTGACACTGACTTTCACCTTGTTCATGATCAGGAAATAAACACATGTTTAGACCTCTTTCTGAACTCCAAATGCCTCTCTGCAACCACATTTTACACCTCTCTAGCTGAGAACATCAAACGCAATGATTATTGTATCCTTATCCAGTGTCACCTTATTTATTTCCTAGTTCTGTGAATTATTCCACCCTCCACCCAGTTACTCAAGCCAGAAACCTCGGTTCATCCTTAAATCTTCTTCTGCCTCAGTTACAACATCCACTGGGTCACTAGACTCTGCTGAATGGTCCCAGCACTCTGTTACTTCCTTAAGTTTCCCTGATCTGTCCTTCGTACCATTATCTTTGTATAAGCACTGTCTTTATCACTTGCATTGCTACAGTGGTCCCAGTTGCTCCCCTTGTCCTTAGTCTTTCTTCCTTGAACCCACTCGCAATGCCATTTAGCGATCTGTACACATTGGGAAACTGATTCTACAACTTTGTTGCTTAAAATTGATTATTGTTTACCAATAGCCTTCATGGTAAAGTTCAAACTCCATAGCAGGACATCAAAGACTAATTTTCTGACCCTTGCTATCTTTCCACTTTTTTCCTCCCCTTACCCCCAAACCTCAGTGGTAATGATGATTGACGCTCCAAGGATCTCTGGCCCAGGTAATTTGTCAAAGCCAGTCATGATAGTCCTGCATTATCTTTTCTAATGATTATTTGGGAAAGGTTAAGTGACCCAGTTTTGGCCAGTGGGATGTGAGAGGAAGTTTGCTGATGATATAGTAGGATTAATTCCTTATCTGAAGTATAGACCCAAGGGAAAGACAGCTTCTTTCTGCCCATGGGCATTGCAGTGGCTGGAAATGATGTCGAGACTTTGTGCAGCCATCTTGCTACAAGTACGAAAATGAGACTATAAAATGAGGAGGGCAGAGCCAGGAGATCTGCAGAAAAGCATTGTTGGAGCCTCATGCACTGCTCCTGGCATATGCCCTATTGATAAGCATCCTTCCAGGTGAGATGACCCACTGCCTTATTGCTTAGGCCAATCCCAGTTTCCTCCTGTTTGCAGACGAAGGTATCATGGCAGAGAATTGCTCCAAGCATGACATGCTTTCTCTTACCTTCTGATCTGTGCACCTGCTCCCTACTAAAATGCTTTTTTTCTAGACTTCAGGTCTTAAAAAAGAGAAAAGCCTTTCTCAATCGCCCAGAGTATACATGGTAGACTCCTTGCTTGCCCAAACCTTAGAACTTCTCACTATGATTAAAATTACTCACCCATCTCCTCCAGTAGTCTTGTTCTGGGCATGTCAGTGACAGTCCTTTTATGCCCATGGTGCATTTTCATTCATTCATTTGTATATTTACTTGACAAAGATTTATTAAGCACTCACCGTGTGTCCAACATTGTTGTACATACTGGGGTACGAGAGTAAACCAAACCAATAAATTCCTTGCCATCATGGAGTTTAAATTCTAGTGGAGAAGGCAGCCAACAAACAAAGAAGTAGATATACAGTATGTATAAAGAGGTCAAGGAGATAGGGATAGGATGAAAGGTCATAATTTACATAAAAGGTCTGAGAAAAGCCCTGAGGGAAATAAAGGAATTAGCACAGGGATGGCTGAGAGAGGAACACGTCAGGGAGAGAGAGCATTGGGGGAAAGACCCTGAGGAGGGAGAGTGCTTGGCGCTCTGAGGAGCAACAAGTTGTCTCTGTGGCTGGAGCAGAGTGGGGGGAGGCACAGAGTAAGGAAATAGTCTAAGAGTAGACGCGGGGTCTTGTAGACATGGATGTTTAGGTTCTATTCAGAATGGACTGTTTTCAGCAGAGGAAAAACACGATTTGAGTTGGGCTTTAAATGTGTTACACTGCTTTCAATGTGAGGAGAGGGCTGTAGGGGAGAAGAGTGGAAGCAAGAGACTATCATTGTGGTCCAGGGGAGAGATGGTGGCAGGTGGACCAGGACACGGGCATGGCAATTTTTAAGGGACATTGCCACGATCACTTCCTTGCTGAGAAAGGCAACCCCGGACTCCTGACCAGACAGCTCTCTTCCCACTGTCATGCCACCCCAGCCCCAGCTACTGGATTAGGTGTTGATGATCCCTCACAAGGCAACCTACCTATAAATGGCTCACGGACCTATGAAGCAGCCTGAAATGAAAAACACTCTCAAGATATGAATGAATCCCATGTTAAGAAGCAGGAAGAGAAGTGAGAAGAACTACAGAGAAGGAGATAGGAATGAGGTAGGTGAGCTGTATCAATGGGGGAGCGGGCATAGGATTTGTGCACTGAAGATGCTATGGCAGAGACAAATTGGATTGGTCTCTAGGGAAGAGGTGGGTGCTGAGTGGACTTTGAGTTCCACTCTGTGGGGCCCACAGTAGGACCCTGTGTTATCAGGAGTCCTGTTTTCTCTTGTTACCCTCTCCTATTCTAGCCTCACTATAACCCTTTATTAATAGAAAAATACTTGAGCGGGCCTATGTTCCTTGCATCTGAACACCAGGATTTGGGGGTTGCACATAATAACAACCTCTCAGGGTATGTGGGATGGGTGACATTTGATTGTAGCCTTAGAACGAGCGGGAATCATTGAGACACCAGCACAAATCTCATCATGGATGCCAAGAGCCCATGGTTGGCAATGGCAATCAAAGTTTTGCCTGTGGTTTTAAACATCTTCAAAACATGTCTCTTTTGAAGGCAGTACTTTACATGACTTGGCTACTGTTATGTTTGAGAAATGCCAAGGGGCTCAGAAATGTAAAGACAAAGGAGTAGGATGGTTACTTCTCTCAGTGTTAGGAGGCTTCAAAAATAAAATTTCAAGCTCTGTCCTGGGTTGCTCAACTAACAGCAGATAAGGAAACAAAGCACCATTATGTAACTATTGCAAGATGAATTTTCTGTCTGCATCCATATCCGAGGCAAGGAACCCGTTGAATATTATGTTCAGAACATGGTTTTCTGCAATGAGGAAATGAAGCATTAAACACATTCTCTTTCTTGGTCATTTAAGTGTGAGCTGAGGAATAGTTGTTTTGGGGTGCCTGGGTGGCTCAGTCAGTTAAGCGTCCGACTTCATCTCAGGTCATGATCTCACAGCTCCTGAGTTTGAGCTCTGCATCGGTCTCTATGCTGACAGCTCAGACCCTGGAGCCTGCTTCGGATTCTATGCCTCCCTCTCTCTCTTCCCCTCCCTGCATGCGTTCCGTCTCTCTGTCTCTTAAAAATAAATAAACATTAAACATTTTTAAAAAAAGATATAGTTGTTTCATTGGTAGTAGGAATGGAGGCAGAAAAGACATATAGGGTAGTCTTGTACTTACATAAATTTTTGAGTAAGAAGAAGAGATGAGTAATTAGAATCAAAGAGCCAGGGACAAGAGGGTGCTGTATTGGTGAGGAGTGAAGTTATAGTAGAAACAAGACTAACAGAAGTCCCATCAGTATGGTGGTAGAGGGGCAATGAACATTGTTCTGCTGAAGGACAAAGCAATATTGTGGTCTGCAACCAGGGCTGGATTCTTCCAGTTCCCAGGCAACATTCCCATCATGTCAAAGCTTGCCTGTCCAGCTCTACCTGGTGCCCAGGGTGGTTCAACACGCTGTGATGTTGGAGAGCGTATATTTTCTTAATTGTTCTCAAAGCTCATAGTGAGGTAAATATGAGGCAGTTTTAACAGTCAATTACAAAGTGATTTCACATCTATTTTTCAATTGATACAAGAATCCTAATGGAGCTGTTAAAAGAGGAAATGTGTTAATTTGGCAGGTTCAGCTGGGTTTCCTTTGAGGAGGTTACATAGCTGGTGGGTAGTATGACTTACCCAAGTCCCATGTTCTTGCCACCATTTCAGGGAACCATACAGCTTTCCAGTGAACAGTGGAGACCATTTAGGCTCCAGGCTGAATTTGGGGCTCATTTATCATTGTTATCTTAATGTCAGTTAATTGGAACTCAGTTCTCTAGATTTTAAGATCTTAGATGCCTGGTGATTAATAACATATATTGTTTGTTTTTCCTTTGATTGACAATTTCCATTAACAGGATCAGAAGGTCGTGAGTTTGCCACTGGCGATATACAAGAAAGCACAGGGGCTATCTGGTGCTCTAGGTTTTTCTCTATCTTAAGGACTACTTATATTCAACGGCCCTCAACAAATATTTTTTTAAAAAATCACCTTCGTATGTTAGGAGGACACAAAATAGTTTCTTTTAAAAAATTTCAAATCCACATGCAGAAGAGTAGTAAAAATGACCCCCCAAAGTAGGTTTTCAATAAACTAATTTGTATTTATGCAGTGCTCAGTGCCAAATCACCTTCTAACTTTGTTGTCTATAAACTACAAGCAGTAACGAAGTAAAAGCCTGTCATAGGCAACACTCTTTTCCTCTTCACTGGTATAACCACTGACTCAATAAAAGGGATGTCCTTTTTGTGACATTTGTGTTACTTTGTTATTGAATTATAGATTTTTCAGTCCTGGCAGAAACCGGAATGATTATCTGGTTCTACCACCTGTCTCCAGCTTATAGAATATCCTAGCAATTTCACTGTTTGCAAAGAGTAAATTCTTGTTTCCTGACTATTGTATGCCTGGAGATTGCTAGCAAGTGGGGCCAAATAAACCAGCATTCAAAACAAAACAAAATAACAGGGGCACCTGGGTGGCTCAGTCGGTTAAGCTTCTGACTTTGCCTCAGGTCATGATCTCAGGGTTCGTGGGTTCAGGGCCCGCATTGGGCTCTGTGCTGACAGCTCAGAGCCTCAAGCCTGCTTCAGATTCTGTGTGCCTCTCTCTCAAAAATAAATTTTAAAAAATTTTAAGTCAAAAGCAAAACAAAACAAAATGACAAATAAACAACGCCCCATGATGATACCAATTGGAAGGCAAAGTGTTTGAGATCCCCTTGCCCTGAAAAAGGCTTCTGTGGTTGATCAACATGATGTTGCCACATGGACTTCATTATGTGAAGTCCCATGACCTCAGTAGAGACAAAATCTCTGCTCTGTAGTATCCAAAGACTACTGTGAAGTAACACATGAAGAAGAATTGGTGTATACAGAATGGGGATCTAGGAGACATTCTTTTTTCATCTGGTAAAGTCCTCAGTAAATCTGGATGGAGAGATGTGAGGCTACACTAGCAATTTAACAAGACTGAATGAAAAATTCAGTAAAAGATTGGCATGTTGAACAATGGGAATCCAGAAAAGTCTTCTTGTCAGGATATCCTAATAACCTTCTTTGGAACGATCTTAATCAATTGCACCATCTCCTCAAACACAGGATTTTAATGAGACACAGAGACATTCTCCTAATCCTTCAAGTCAGTTGAAGTTATTCCAAGAATAACAGTGTCAAGGAATCCACACATCACGTATAACTGCCATGGATCTGTGATTGTGTCAGTAAAGGATGTAGGAAGGAGGGAAGCTTAATAGAGCCCACGTCTGCCTCACTCTAAAATCTACACTGAAAACCGCAGCGCTGTACTTTTGGTCAATGTGAAGTGTATATTTGAAATGTTGTGTTATCAAACTTGAATAACATGGAAATATATATTTCTGTGTAAATGGGCAGCGTGTGTTGATGACATATGAACAACTTGAAAATGCAGGTGGTACAGATGAGAAATCCAAGATAATGGGGTAATGCTAACAATGATCATACACAATGTTTAACCCAGTACCACTATTTCCATGCACACTTTTCCACTTGGCCCTCACAAAAACCCAACCAAGGCTCAGAGATATTGAATAATTATTCAACTTCATAGAAGTAATACATGGAGTCAGTGAGACCCAATTCAGTGATTCTCAAGTAGCTTTTATATTGGTTAACCTCTACCAGCTGTATTTAGATTACAACAGAGGCCATTATGAGATCAGATCATATTTGATGCCGCTTTTCCAACCTATACAATTAATGTTTCTTTGTAACTCCAGATATCAGGTTCAAGTTTAAGAAAAGTTCCCAGGGGGCAATACTTCTGATTTAAAGATAGGATCTTCTGGTTTCAAAATAGTAGTCAGAGGACACACAGCACTCTGACCTGCCACAACAAACTCTAGAAATGAAAGCTTGTATGTGTACATATTTGTGTATGCATTTGTATGTATAATATGTATTATATCTTAATGTATATTTACATGTATTATATATATGTGTATATATATGTGAGTGTGTGTGTGTGTGTATATATATATACACATATATATACACATATATATATACACACACACACTCACATATATATACACATATATATAATACATATATATATGTATATATATATATACATGTATATATATACACACACAAGTACATAGTCACAGTCACCCCCAACAAAAGAAGAAACATTTTCAAAAGTTGTGATAAATCCCTTAAAACAAATGGATTCTGATTTTAAAGAGATAAACGGTAGCCCCAAACATGTGCTGAAGTCCAAGGGAGAGTGACACCACAGAAAGTGGGAGCAATACCAGACATGCTTCAAGCTAATCAGTGGTGGCAACAAGAAGTTGGAAGAGGCCAAGGGCAATTGAGATGATGCTTGTTTGGGCTATTGAAGAAAAAATGACTTGGCTGATTAACTATTAGAAAGTCTCTCTCTCTTTCTTTCTCTCTCTCTCTCATGCACACATACTTTATTTTGGGTCCAGGAAGCTATGACAGGTGTATCTATTTCCTTGGGACAGAAAGCCAAGTCCTTAGTGACATGGAGAACAGGAACTGTTAAGCCCACACCAAGTGGCAAGATGTGCACCCGGGCTGTCCTGCCCTTCCTCCTCACTTATTTAAAGCCACATGTAGCCTAATCTCCACAGTAGATTCTGCTTTTCCCTCTAGAATTAGCATCATATACAGAGGCAGTTGACCACTTGCATGAATCAGAGCAGGAGGATAAGCTCAGGCTTAAGAATGATAGACTGAGAAAAGCCACCCAGTAAGAGAGAGGCAAAACACAGAAGTTAGTCTGAAAAAACATATCTAATAAAGCCTTAAGAACAGGATGTGTAAAATGAATCTAACACTATCACTGGAAAGATTAGGGAAAGTGTTACACCTAGGAAACAACTTACAAGCAGTTAAAAGAAGTAACTAATCAGAAATTCAAAATCCAATACCCATATATGATTAAAACACACACACACACACACACACACACACACACACCCCAGCTACCTAGGTATAGGAAAACTTTTCCTTCGCCTGATGGTTACTTACTATAAATAGCTAGCAAAGATGATAATGTGAAACATAAGCTTTGCAAGTAAAACCAGGAATATAACGAGAATTCTGGCTGTCATAGCTGACATTCCATTGTGTCAAAAACAAGAAGTAAAAGGTATAATAGCTAAAAAATAGGGAAAACTTGTGATTATTTACAGATAATATAATTGTTTACCTGGAAAACACATGGTAATGAATGGTAAGCTACTAGAAGTACATGAATTAGTCTGAAAGTGAGTCTGATATCAGCAGTCAAAAACCAATGGCTTCCATATACCTGAGCAATTATCACTTAGAAAATCCCAACTACAATAGCAATAAAGACAATGAAGTGCTGCTGCTAGGAACTTACCCAAGGGATACAGGAGTGCTGATTCATAGGGGCACTTGTGCCCCAATGTTTATAGCAGCACTTTCAACAATAGCCTAATTATGGCAAGAGCCTAAATGTCCATCAACTGATGAAAGGATAAAGAAGTTGTGGTTTATATACACAATGGAATACTACTTGGCAATGAGAAAGAATGAAATCTGGCCTTTTGTAGCCACATGGATGGAACTGGAGAGTGTTATGCCAAGTGAAATAAGTCATACAGAGAAAGACAGATACCATATGTTTTCACTCTTATGTGGATCCTGAGAAACTTGACAGAAGTCCATGGGGGAGGGGAAGGAAAAAAAAAAAAAAGAAGTTAGAGAGGGAGAGAGCCAAAGCATAAGAGACTCTTAAAAACTGAGAACAAACTGAGGGTGGATGGGGGGTGGAAGGGAGGGGAAAGTGGGTGATGGGCACTGAAGAGGGCACCTGTTGGGATGAGCACTGGGTGTTGTATGGAAACCAATTTGGTAATAAATTTCATATGAAAAAAAAGACAAGTGCTGAAGTAAATTATCGAGAAAATTATGAAATGCTATTGAAGGATATTAAATAAGACCTTAATAAATGGTGAGATACCGTGGCCATTGACCAGAAAACACATTGTCATAACGATGTTGCTCTTTCCCAAATTAATACGTAAAGCAAATTCAGTCCCAATCAGTATCCCCATTAGACTTTTCATAGAAGTTAACAAACTGAATCCATAATTTGCATGGAATGCTAAATATGCAAAAATAATTCTGAAAGGAACTCAAATGAACTGTACTTGCCTTGTCAGATGTCAAAGTTTGTTACAAAGCTAAGACAAGTAATGTGGTATTGATGCAAGAAGAGACAAATGGATTAATGAACTGAAACAGAGAGCCCAGGGATAAATTCAGATGCATGTGGACACTTGGTACACAAGAATGGGAGGAAAGAAAGAGTGAACTACTCAGCGGATAGTTTCTTGACAGTTGCCTTCATATGTGGAAAAGTCAGTTAGACCCCTACAAAAAGCGAATCTAGCTGTATTATAGATCTAAAGGGAAAGCAAAATTAAAACTATTCAAAGAATATACAAAATATCTTCATAATTGGCAATGGAGAAAGTATTTGTTATTCACAAAAACCAAAAACAATTAAGAAACATTTTGTAAACGTGCCTACCTTAGATTATGAGACCTTCTAATCCACAGCGACTCCCTTAAAAAGCTAAAACATAAGTGAGTAGGAGAGTGAATTTGCAATCTGAAAAACAAAGGATTCATAACTGGAATGTGTCAGAAAAGGCTAAGTAAAAGGGCATATTTTTCATTAACCAGTCTGGCAAAAATTTAAACATTAGATAATATCAAAAGTTGGTGAGGTCTTGGCAATGATTTTTTTTTTATTTGACACCAAAAGCAAAGGCAATGAAAGGAAATGTAAGCAAGTGGGACCACATGAAATTCAAAAGCTTCTGCACAGCAAAGGAAACCATCAACCAAATGAAAAGCCAAGCTACAGGGACCAGAGGAAACAGGACCTCTTATAAACTGGCAGTGCAAATGTAAATTGATATGATTACTTTAAGGAGCAATTTGCCTGTAGCCAGTAAAATTAAAAATACTTACACCTAGGAGTTCTACTTCTGACATATACCCTTGACACAATGCTACACTTGTGCTAAATTCTTTCATAACAATATTTTTCATAGTGAATCATTGGAAGTAATCTAAAAACATACCCATCAGGGATAGATAAATAAAATGTGGTATGTTCACAAATTGACGTGCCCCGATACAATAGTTTAAAAGAATGTACTAGATTTAAGCATAATGACATGGGCTGATCTCACAACAATGCTGAATAAAACAGGCAAAAACCCTACTAGTCTGGTACATGCAGTATCATAGCATTGAATGACTGAGGTCAATTTTTTTAGAAACCCAAAAACCTTATGTACTTTTACATATTTATGTTTAAATTAAAAAAAACTCTCTTGAAGCTGATTGCCTTTTGGGAGGTAAGGAAAACAGAATTAATTGGGAGCAGTACAGAATGATCAAAGTAACTACTTCATCTGTAATGTTCAATTTTTTTTAAAGGGGGAATATATTCTATGAACGTGCATAGTTGAAATTCATTTTTCAAGATTGCTATAAAAAGATATGTAGTAACTGTAAACATATATGCATATTCATTCACTTAGAGCAATTGTTTTCATGATTTATAGTCCATTCTTGTAATAAAATCAATAGGTACTATTTTTTGGTCACCTACCACATACTAGGATCTGTACCAGGAGCTTTATATGCATGTCTTTAATCCTACCAGTAATCCTGGGAGTTAAGTAATATTACAGTATTGTGAATGGAAAGAAACGATTCTCTGAGAGGTCAAGCATCTGATCGGCTACATGGTAGGAAATAAGCTTGTAGGATCAGGATTCAAACTCACTTTTGTAAGACTCTCAAGGCCAGGCGGTTCCCACCGCCCGTGATTTACATTATGTCATCAACTGACTGTAGCCGGCCACTTTCTTTAGCTAATGCAAACACCAGGATCACAGCGTCATCTCAGCAGGAAGCCTTTCTCACAGTCACCTTCCTCTGAACTCTTATTCCTTAGGCCAGTGGGGAACCCATGGCCCCACTTGCTCCTTGCATCCCCTAGTAGTTTATACTCCTGGATTTTCAGCATTCAAGATAAACTTAGCTAGTGTAAGGGCTTGTTAGGAAAATATCCCATTCTGCAGCCCTTAGGATCCTCCCAGACTAGGATGCACCAGCCTGGAGAGAGTGAGAGTGATGAATGAGGCTTTTGTTCAGGCTTGAGCAAGCTGTGAACTGTGCGTTACATAACACTGAGATTGATGAGGTGTACCTGGCTTAGATGTGGTCGTCTCTGGAATGTATTTTGCTAAGTCGTGTGCAGAAACATACTAGATTGATGTATATCAAGCTGGGCCTGGACAGGGGTAGTTATGCTTCTAAAACGTCACTCATAAACATTATCATCTGCAACTTTGAAAATGCTAACATAATGTATTGGGAACGGATTCGGAGGCTGTATCTATCTAGGATAATGTAGTTCTCTCTACCCAACAGGGTGCCAAGTTTGAGAGTCCTCATGACAATGAATTGCAATTGAATGGTACCTCTGATATTGGGCAGTGCACAGTGTGGGCCGTCATCCATGGTGGTCCTGCTGCTGTGTGTCCTAACTGTGCTGACTGCTTCGGTGGCCTCTACTAAGTAAGCCCTGTTCAGCCCTAGCAGTGCCTACATGTGGTCTTGTCATACATCTGCATCATCTATCGACATGGCCAATACAGTGGCTGTGCACACCTTATTCTGGACGTTGGCCTTTGTTTCGATGGATGCTCTGGTGATTCACTGTAAAAGCACGTTTGTGAAGTCACCTCCTCGTGTTTCCAAAGTTACACCTGGATAATCTCTCAAACAGGCATGCAATCTTTCAGCATCACATCATTTAAATCCTTCTGCAGGGATAAATTGGATTTATAGCTAATAATTTATTTGCTAATACAATAAGTAATTATTTTATATATTCTCTACTTTTTAAAAAATGTCTATTTTCAGAGAGAGACGGTGCACACAGGCACACAAGCAGGGGAGGGGCAGAGAGAGAACAAGAGAGAGAATTCCAAGCAGGATCCATGCTGTCAGCACAGAGCCCGACATGGGGCTCAATCTCAAAAACTGCGAGATCATGATCTGAGCAGAAATCAAGAATCTTATGCTTAACTGACTGAGCCACCCAGGTGCTCCATTCTCTACCTTTATTCGATGCAGATGTTTTTATCTCATACTTCTATCATAGTTGTGCAAAACAAGTGCTGAAATCCACATGGATAGCTCAGATTGCAAAAGTATCTGTCAAAGATGTATGATGCGGAAGGGGATGAGGAGGGAGGCTCTCTTGATTCCTGGATAATAGGAAACCCTTTTTTGTTTGGCTTATGCTTCCGTTTTATAGGTGGTATTTTTCTTGTGCTGTTGGCAAGTTATATCTTAAATCCAATAGACAAATGATTGCTAAGCACTGTCCCAATACTGTAAATTGAAGCATAAGTGATAAGAAACAGGAGTTTTATCATGCAAACATGCAGTCATCGTAATGAACCAGCCCAGACTTGAAAGGCAGGAAATGCACGACATTCCTAAAATTGTCCTTAGGACAATGATTTTAACTCCATGGACTTTCCTTTCTAGTGTGAGTTGTAGACGCTCAAAAAAATCTGCTTTAGAAAATATGAACAAGATAAAGTAAGCCCCAAGGAGAATAAAGTGATCTGATTGCTTATTTAAAAGTTACCTTCACCATGAATGCCATATGGCTTACTTTGGATGAGGCGACCTTACAAATGGACAGTTGTGTGCCTGCCTAGATGTCATTGACAAGACAGCAAAAATGGTGGCACATTTTGTTTACCTGTCCCTTGAATGTGGTGTGTAGAAAACATGAACTGCTTGCTGTCGCCCTTTTATAAACATATCCTCTGATAACGGCATCCCTAGGAGATTACAACAACAAGCTTCTGCACCTGGAATCCGACGGAGACCATGGTTTCATAGAGCTTTTAAGAATTTCACACCTCTGGAAGTTGTAAGACAAAGGCCTTTTACTCAGAGTGCTCGTGGGTGACACACAACAGGCTGAATGCAGGGAGCACATATCAATGGCTGATAGAAGTTTTGAGAAATGAAGACCTTTCTCCAGCGGTGACAGGAGGGGTGTGACTGCCCCTGAAACGAGTGCAGAGAAAGAATCTTGTTCTTCGTGCTCTTTGTCCCATTTCCTTGTGTGGCTTCATGCCAGCTGAACTGATCTGAGGATGCCTGGTCTGACCAGACGCTGAAACTCTTCGTGCAAAAGGAACATTAATGGACTTCAAAGAAGTAGATTATCTCTGTCTCTCTTTTAGCTCCCAGGTCCCTAGATAATACCCAGGCAAAGATAATCATTGCTACTCTGAACAGCTCCTACCCTGACCCCCATTAAATATGGAAACTAATAGAATGCAGACACAAACATGAATATTGAATCACAGTTACTTTTATAATACCAATAGTTTGGAACACAGAGCAGTTGATAATTAAAATTGGATAGCCCTTTTATATCTCTTATATCGTTTAATCCTAACATCCTACGAAATAAATAAGTCCCATTTTACAGATGAGAAAAAAGAGTTGCAGCTTAACCCCAATTATATTATAAATAATGGGTGTGAGATTCACACCTGGCATTTCTTTTTTTTTTTTAATTTTACTTTTTTAAATTTACATCCAAGTTAGTTAGCATATGGTGCAGCAATGATTTCAGGAGTAGATTCTTTAATGCCCCTTACCCATTTAGCTCATTCCCCCCTCCCACACCCCCTCCAGTAACCCTCTGTTTGTTCTCCATATTTAAGAGTCTCTTATGTTTCATCCCCCTCCCTGTTTTTTTTTTAAATTTTTTTTTCAACGTTTATTTATTTTTGGGACAGAGAGAGACAGAGCATGAACGGGGGAGGGGCAGAGAGAGAGGGAGACACAGAATCGGAAACAGGCTCCAGGCTCTGAGCCATCAGCCCAGAGCCCAACGCGGGGCTCGAACTCCCGGACCGCGAGATCGTGACCTGGCTGAAGTCGGACGCTTAACCGACTGCGCCACCCAGGCGCCCCCCCCCCCCGTTTTTATATTATTTTTGCTTCCCCTCCCTTATGTTAATCACACACCTGGCATTTCTGACTGCAAAGCCTGTTGTAGTTTCACTATTTCTTGTTAACTCTATCTTACTGCTCAACATTTAAGTGATTTTTCAAACTACTTTTCAAGTGATATCTTCTTGAACAGATAATGTTTTACTATCACAGTAATAACAATAAATAAGATCTTTTCCCTATTTTGTTTTTAAACTTTGCTTAAAATTGGAAAGCAGGGTGCACTGAAACTTGGATTTTCTAAATTGAGGTAACATCACATGAGCAATTTTGTTTTAAGCTGCTTTTCTATCATTTCATCAACCACAGGACATACTAAATTTCCAAAAGTAATTTTTACATTTCATTGAGATTGCTCCTCTCTAAATATAAAAGAGTGAAGTAAAAGGATAAAGCGATATAAAGATCAATAGCTATCCAGCTGTCAATCATCTACCATATGCAACAAAGCTTATGTGAAGGTTACAGATCCTATTGTGAATCCTTACAAGAATCCTGTAAGGCACATTTTATTGACCTCATTTTACAGGTGGTAAAACTGAAGTTCCAAGAGTTAACAAAGGA
Source organism: Lynx canadensis (assembly GCF_007474595.2). NCBI lineage: Eukaryota > Metazoa > Chordata > Mammalia > Carnivora > Felidae > Lynx > Lynx canadensis. The sequence continues at coordinate 118,500,156 of NC_044307.1, read as the reverse complement.
GAACAGGAGAACATAGTTTTCTTTTTGCACTGCAATTAGTGTGACTGTAGAAATAACATGGTATTCATCGACAAATACTAACCACACAATTGTGTTTGTAACTCTCATTGGATCTTTTGGTGCAGATATGGAAACAGCGAGTCCTAGAATATGCTAGAAATTAAGGAGAAGTGAGTCCACGTTTCACGCAGTCCCCTTTCTAGCTGAGAGACAGCTGCTTTTTCTGATGATAAGAGAAGAGGGGGATATATTATTGGAGAACTGAAGTCCAATTCTGGCAGGATGGTGTAATCCTGTTTATCAGATAGACCCTGATGCAATTAACTTCCACTTTAACAAGTATATGAAGTTAAGAGGCCAGGAGCCAGCCAAGGAAAAGTGCCTCTCTCCCATCCTATGATAAAGAAAAAAGGCAAATGACATCTGATATGTACATATTTGACATCTTCAAAGAAAAATAAAACAATGGATAAAATAAATATTCAAACATATAATTCAAGAGAATTTTCCTGAAATGAAAGATTTAAACCTGTATATTGAAATGATATGCTGTATTTCGGAGATAGTTGGCCCAGCTCAGTCAATGCAAAAATATATCTTAGGGTGCTTGGGTGGCTCAGTCAGTTAAGCCTCAGACTCTTGATTTTGGCTCAGGTCATGATCTCATGGTTCATGAGATCAAGCCCCATGTCAGGCTCTGTGCTGACAGCATGGAACCTGTTTGGGATTCTCTCCCTCTCTCTTGTCCCTCCCCAACTTGTGCACGTGCACATGGTCTCTCTCTCTCTCTCTCACACACACACACACACACACACACACACACACACACTCTCTCTCTCTCTCTCTAAAAATAAAAATAAAAATAAGAGTAATATATATCTTAGTGAAGTAATTAGTTCTTAAAGTAACAACAACAACAAAAAGCCTTTGGTCAGCCAAGTGGAGACCATCTTTTCTTAAGAGGAAGAGGAAAATCAGCTAACCACAAAAGAAAACCAGCTGGTTTCTCCACTGCTATATTTAGTGTCAGGGGACAATGGAGTCATTTCTACAAAGTGTGCATCAAGGATTTTATCTTTGAGCAAAATGCCCTTCAACTATAAAGGCTAGACAAAAACAGGTTTTCAATGCAAGGACTCAGGGATATTGTTCCCATGAGCCCTTCATAAGGAGTCTACTTGGAAGAAATGTCAACCAACCAAGAAATGACTGGGGAAATCCCAGCAAATTGACTGGCAGTGAGCATTGGAAATATTCAATTATAAGACTAAGTCTAAAGCAAATGTGAGAATCTGAATGTCAGAACAGAATGTAAATACTATTTACAAAATAGAAATAAGATGAAAGGAAAGAGCGAAAGAAGGCAGGTGAACTAAGTTCTGTCTTATCTATAATGGGGATTCACAGTTTATCTTTTTAAAAACTTTATTTGGGAATAACTTCAAATTTATAAAGTTGCAAAAATAAAAATAGTGCAAAGTACACTCTTACCCAGATTTACTGGTTATAAATATTTTACTCCACTTACTTTATACACACATACACACACACACACACACACACACACACACACATTGGCCCTTTGTCCCTAAATAAGTAAATTAGTATTTCCTAAGAATAGGGATATTCTCTTACGTAATTACAGTACAGTTATCAACTACATAAGCCTACATTGACAGAATACTTATTACCTAACCTACCTCTATATCCAGGCTTTGTCAGTGAACCTAAGAATATCATTATGGAGTATTTTCCCCTCCAATACTAGATGTAGTTAAGGGCCAGGTATTACATTTAACTGTCAGACTCTTTAGTCTCCTTTAACCTGGAACATTTATATAGCCTTTGTCTTATACGACATTGACATTTTTGAAGAATCTAGCTCCCCCCCACCACCCTTTCTTTCTTTTTCTTTTTCCTTTTTTAGTAGAACATTCCTTAGTTGTGTTTGTCTGATGTTTCCCCACACTTGGATGTAGGTTATGCACTTCCAGCCAGAATACTACAAAGGTGATGTTGTGTTTTCAGGACATTATATCTGGAGGTGTGTGCAGTTCATCTGATGTTAATTCAGCTGATGTTAATTTTGATCATTTGGTCAAGATATTGTTCATGTTCTCCACCATATGATCACTGTTTTGTTTATTCTCCCTTGCAACTAATAATCAGTCTGTAGAGGAGACACTTTAAAGTTATGCAAATAATGTCTTCTTCACCCAAAGTGTATCTTTTAAAGTCGTCAAATCAAATAATAGAAGTGTGAACATATTTAAAAGTACAGAGTTAAACACTGAGAAAGATAATATAATTGACTAAAATAGAGTGGAGGAGGAGAGGGATGGGAGAGAGGAGAAAAAGACAATATTGCTCATAGTAATAGAAATTGTATAAAGCCTAAAGATAGTATATACAATTATAATTACAAATGAAACCGCTAGAATCAAAATATGTCTTTCAATATACCAGAACTCTTTTTTAAAATTAAATCTAAGGTAACCAAATAGACTACATAATGAAATACTTTGATAAGACTGTATAAACAAACCAAAAAATGACAAAACTAAAACAATACATAGCTGTCATATCTCTTTGTAAAAAAAAAAAAGAAAAAGAAAAGTCTCACTCACCTATGAAAAGAAACAGGTTTTCAGAGGGAGCCACAAAGCAGTATCTAACTCTCTGTTCTCTGCAAGGGGTACTTAAAACAAATGGAAGGTGTTTGAATAATTTTAAATGGACAAACATATGTAAAGAAAACACAACCTAATAAATCCCAGACCAAGTAACGTAAGTATGAGATATCCAACAGTACAAAGATAAATACTGAGCAAGATAATACCAATGACTACGACAGGGAGAGAAGGTGAGGGGTGAGAGAAGAGAGGAAGAAGAAATATCAGGTCGCAGTCCTAGTATCAGACAGACTGGACTTCCACCCAAAGACCATTAAGTAAGTCAGTGCTAAGGTATGTAACTTACCGTGAAGATGGAAATTCCAGAGGAGTAACATTCACAAGGTAGAATTTGCAGAGATACAAAACATAATAGAAATACAATAGTGCCAGGGGACTTTAATTCATCTCTCTTCATCTAGGGCAGATCAAATACACAAAACAAAAATTATAGGGAAGAACTAACACCAGAATGAAAAATTATTTATTAACAAGTAATATTAATAATTAATAACAAGATACAGTTAATAGAAAGATATAATTGCTATATTAAAAACTTTTTTAAGTACCCATGGCAAAGATTCAGAAATTAAAATATGTTAAATAATCTTTAAAAATACTGATAAGTTCCAAAAAACAGAAATAGCCATTTTTCTAGAAAAATACAATCAAATCAAATTAATGGCAAAATCATTAAAAAGGCCCTTTCAATTCGGAAAACAAAAATTGCAGAGTATCTAGAAAAAAATAATAATGAAAACAGTATAGGTATATCCGCCCTAAAGAATATGTTTAAATAAGTGATGAGAGGAAAATATATTGGCTTGTATATTTATATTAATACAAGTGAAAGAACAGAAAGAAAGAAATTGAGCACCTGACTAAAAGGGTTCGCAAAAGAAAAAGCAAAATAAGATAAGCGAAGCAGAAGGAAAGAATTCTTAAGGGCAAAAGCAAAAATATAGGATTTAGAAAACAGAAAAACAGCAGGATCAGTAAGCAAATCCAAAGCTGCTCCTTTGGGGGGGAAAAGAGCAAATTATATAAACCACTGACTAAACCAACCAAGAAAAAATGGAGAGGGCACAAAACACTCAGATAAGATATGTTACAAGGAGCCCCACCCTGGTGAAACCATCTTCTTTTATACAAATCAGTGTGTTTAGGTTTTTTGTTTTTTTTTTCTCATGTGATTAGTTTTGGCAAATAATATAATTCTAGAAAAGTATCCATTGCATCAAGGTTTCCATATTTATTTGTATCATTGTGAGGAATACAGTCTTTCACAATACCTTCAATTGATTAGGATATACTGTATTACCTGAAAGAAGAAAAGTATAACACAAAGGTTCATGATTTATCTAATAGGATGTTGAATGGCACTGGTCTGTGTTTGAATTTCATTTAAAGCCCGAAGGGTGAACGCAGTAATTACCCAGGCACAGCAGGACCTAACCCATTAAATAGCAGCAAACTCAGGCCTGCTGCATCAGCACAGCCCTCTATGTAAACAGAAATCTCAAGATATTTGAAGAGTCGTAGATTGGAGAGCTGCGGGGCTTTCCCCCTGGGATGTGAAAGGACGCCTTCTACCATCCACCCCCAACCCACAAGAAGGTGGGCTCTAAAACAGCTGCTCAGAATTGGGCACGGGGCACAGAACCAACATTGTACCTTGTGCTGATCTATTCTCTGCTTCTTGGATGAGAAAGGGATCGGAGTAGTAACATGGCGGTGGGAATTTCCCCCACTGTTGGCATGCCAGAATGAACCATGTGGACACTGCAGAAAGCAGCCAGTCTTGGGCCATCTTGCTAATAGCCTCTCAAGGTCACAGGTCACTGGGTGAAGACATTACTGCAGCAACAGCTCCAGGTGTAAGCTGCCCAGGCAGGAAGAGGCAAGAGCAGATGTCTCAGGCCAGTGAGGACCAGAATCACACTGGACCCCTAGAGGAGTTCCAAGCAGAAGCTGGAGAGAAGACCATGTGCCTTCTAAACTCCTGGTCCTCAGGTGGTGGCCTGGCTGGGCCTGGGGCTGGAGGAGGTGAGTGTTAAGTTGGACTGAAGTTTTGAATCAGCTGAACCAGGTTGGGCCTTTTATATCTAAAATGACGGAAAACCTATGGTTCCTGCTGAGAGGCGTCTTTAAGGGGCAAGAAAGAGGGCCATCCTAAGTTCTTTTGGGTGCAGTGATTGGAAAGGAAAATAAAGCAATTTTTGGCTGAACTTTCCCGAGTTTAGGCTGTTCCGTGACGCATCTGAGGTAAAATCTGGGGGCAGGTTATTGTGAACATGGACACCCCAGACCTTTTGCTTTTAGAAACTGTTGGATTCAATCTGGTGGTTTATAGCTTAGCATAAACTGATCTATGTTTTAACATCTGCAGAAAAATGAAACATTAATGAGATTGATGTGCAATATGCCTAAGACATTCTTTTGCTTTGAAGCATGTGGAATTCACAATTAGCAAATCCTGTTTTGAACTAATCAACCCATGTCCTACATCACGATTTTGTAGTGTATTTAAGATGAGCCTATGTTGCATATGAATATCTCAGACCGTATTTCCTACTTACGAATTTTTTCCTTTCATATACAGAACATGTATTTGTCCTAGAAAGGATTTTAACGTAAGAAAAAATAATGCTGGTTGCTTCTTACTATAGCAGTAGCTACACATGTAATGTGAATTATGCAGATGTGTTCCCTGGTAGGGGCCACTCCACTGGTCAGATGGGAGATATCCAGAAACATGTACTCATAATCAATAACCAGAGCTCCCAGCCTGCTCCTGTGTGGCCTCTGCCATTACCATAAGTGTTATCACTGCCTCCCTTTGAAACAGAAACTTCTGGCAGCGGAGCTCACAAGCAGTGAGCAGTAACCCCCTCCCCTCTCTTTCCTAATCCACTTCGGGAGAGCAGACAGAAGCTGTGTTTTACTTGCTTGAGCTAAAAATAACGCATTTGTAAGTTTTGTTACCATGACTCAATCCTTCAAGACAAAGGTAAAATAAAATTATACTTCCTGAGGGTGAAATTGCATAGGTGGAGGCAGGCAGGTGTGGAAAGCCATCTTCCCTTAAGCTGCCATGCATGGTTCTTCTGACTGAACACAATGTAGATCACAGCCTTTGGTGAAAGTATCACCCCTGCCACTTGCCAGCTGGTACTTGTATCAGACTCCCAGCCTAGCTCCCCCCAGGTAGGAAAAGCAAAGAAGAGAAAGGAAATACCAGCATCAAAACCTCTTCTACATAGGAAAATAGGAACCAACAGAAGGAGTTTAATGAAGGGTATGGGTGGCATAGGTGATGGAGTCTGGGAAGCCACCTGGGGCATAATCAGACTCAGGCCCTACAACTAAGACTGAGAAGGCAGAGGGAGGAGATGGTGTTGCCACAAGGGTGACCAATTGTTGGGTTTGCCCAGAACTTTGTTTTCGCACTGAAAGCCCTGTGTCCAAGAAAACCTTCAGTCCTAGACAAACCTACATGGTTGGTCACTCTCATTACCATAGCCCAAGACAGTGGCCTACAGAAGCTAGAATCGCAGTGGCCTGCATAGTAGGTGCTAGAGCCACGGAGGGGTTTCAGCAGCGGCCAGAGAAACTGTGTCAGATAAGGAGGGGGTGGGGGGTAAGAGATACCCTGCCTTCTTCCTAATCCCCACCTTCTAGTTTCCCATTGGCGACTCCCATTGGCTAAACCTAGCTGCCAATTAGCTGACAAGGGAGCCTGGAAAGGCAGCCTTTCTTTCCTCAGATGGGAGCTGCACAAGGAAAGCCTGAAGAAGGGATCTGAGGGCAGACAGGCCCACGCTTGGTCCGACGACAGACAGAGGACAGATTACTTCACCTGAGATTGGGCTTCCCTGTCTGTGCAGCGGTGACGCAGTAGGTGGCTGTGAGAAATGAAGGAGAGATGCACAGTGCCCAGTACACAACTGGGACATTGCAGGCATTTGATATATGGTAGAATGGTGGGAAAATAGTTTGAAATAGCAGCCATTGGTTTTTACACTGGAATTTCTTTTCTTTGTCCTTCATAGTTCAGGGGACAGATGGACAGGGAAAGTAACCTTGAGTGTTTTCCCGGCTTTTGCTTTCCACAGTTTAGGTCTTTGGGCTGTGGAAAGACGAGGCAAAATGAGAACACAGGTTTCTGTAGGGTACAGATTTCGTCTTTGTAGACCCAATGCCAAACCCTGAGATTTGATAAAGATTCTTCAGCAAAGGATTAAAAGATTGAAAGAGAGACAGTAACTGCATCTCTCTCTGGTGGGCACTAGATTCAAGGACCCTGTGGCTTCCTTTTGGCCAGAGCCTCAAGTAGACATCAGAACCTGCATAGGATTCTGGTGTTCTCCCCCAGGCTGGAGCCCCAGGAAGATGGCAAGGTTCAGGGAGACAGGAAGTGTCTGCATGGTGAATGATAGGCTCTTTCCAGCTATCCCATCACCCCACAGGGCTCACACATAGCAGAGGGGGTGTAAACCTGAAAAGGCAGGCAGATAGGGACAGAATACTTCAATATCAGCATGAATGAATGCTTACCCACATGTTTTTCTCCCTGGATTCTAGTGAAAAGCTTTTAAACTAGAGATTGTAGGAAGAAAGCCCTGGGGGACTCTGACAATAAACACATCAATGTACTCACAAATAATTTGTAATTTATGGGGAGCCAGGCTAGACTGGGGTTCGATTTTCAGGGGCATCTGTTAGTTTTTGTTCTCAGTCTCTGCATCCAGGCTCAGCCAGTCAGTATATTAAAAACCCTGCATGATGGCTTCAGTAGGAGGCACATAGTCTCAGGCTAAAAAAACTCTTGGTTTTTAGCTATCAGGAAGTAAATTGTTTTCTGATTGCGTGGGCGTTCCTATGAAGTGCCGGTGTGGGGCCAGAGAATGGAATCAACATAGAAGATGTTGAAGTAGAAAAGGAGAAAATAAGGTCTAGGTGACAATATTTGGACTCTGGAATCAAGCTATACTTGAAACTGGTTCTCTTCTTGGACCCCCATTTAGTTGAGCCAATGAATATCTTTTTTGTTTAAGTCCATTACTGTTGGCTTTTCTGCCTCTTGTATGTTGATGAGTCCTAAGTGATACACTGTTCAACCAATTCATTTACTGCCCCATGTGACCTTGGGTAAGTTACTCAAACTCTGAGCCTGTTTCCTCTGGAGGATTAAATGCAGTAATATATGGAGCACCCTCAATTCCTGGGTGTTCAACAAGTGTTACAGTTTTGCCTGGTGTTCAAAAAGCTCGGGTTTTCATGAGCTGAGCACCTGGGCCCCAATCCTAATCCTGTCACTTACTAGCTGTGTGCTCTTGGGCAGGTTCCTTGCCCTCTCTGTGCCTTAGCTCTTTCATAAACATGGGATAGCATTAGTATCTACCTCATAGGTGTGTTCTGTGGGTCTAATTAGTTCATTCTTGTTCAAGGCTTAAAATGGTGCCCAGCACATAGTCAGAACTCAAAAAGCACGGTTGCTCTGGCTGCATATGGTTAGCATAGGGTCTTTGATGTACTAGGCACTTGATTAAGTAGTTGTTATGTTAAATGGTGAGAAGGTTTGGTGATGTAGTGAATAGGCACTAAGTCCAAGAAGAACTTGGCTCGTGCCCCAGCTCTGCTACTCACCTGCTCCTTGACCTTTTATAAGTCGCTTAAATTATCCGGATCTCAGATATCTAAGCTATTATTACTCCTCTCTCTTAATGTAAACTCTCTTCTTTGGAAAACTCAGCTCTTTGTCTCTTAATATGGGTGCGTTCTAGGTAGACATGTTATGAAATGGGATCATTTTAGAACTACTGATGAAGCAACAGTGCCCAACCTGGCAGATCTTTAAAATCACAGGTAGAACTTTTAAAATAACAGATTCCAGGGGCGCCTGGGTGGCGCAGTCGGTTAAGCGTCCGACTTCAGCCAGGTCACGATCTCGCGGTCCGTGAGTTTGAGCCCCGCGTCAGGCTCTGGGCTGATGGCTCGGAGCCTGGAGCCTGTTTCTGATTCTGTGTCTCCCTCTCTCTCTGCCCCTCCCCTGTTCATGCTCTGTCTCTCTCTGTCCCAAAAATAAATAAAAAAACGTTGAAAAAAAATTTAAAAAAATAAAAAAATAAAAAATAAAATAACAGATTCCAGGGCCCACCACCATACATCCTTGTTGAGTTGGCAGTGGATGGGGCCCAGGAATCTGTATTTTAAAACAATTTCTCGGGGGCGCCTGGGTGGCTCAGTGGATTGAGTATGCGACTTTGGCTCAGGTCACGATCTCATGGTTCGTGGGTTTGAGCCCCGCGTCAGGCTCTGTGCTGACAGCTCAGAGCCTGGAGCCTGCCTCAGATTCTGTGTCTCCCTCTGTCACTGCCCCTCCCCCACTTGTGCTCTGTCTCTCTCTCTCTCTCTCAAAAATAAATAAACATTAAAAAAAATTTTAAACAGTTTCTCAGATGATACCGATTATCATCTAGGATTAGAAACTATTGTACAAAGGGGCTTGGTAATTCAATGGTGAGTCTGAATTCAGTAATAGCTTTTAAATTAAAAATATTAATTTAAGGATAAGTATTTTAGATAAACATTTTTATGCATACATAGTGGGAGGAGACTCTATTAGCTCTGGAACAAGGCAGAGATTATGGAGTTTAATCCATTTATTCACAAATCATGTGTTTTCCAAATTCCTTGATGTTTCTGGATTTTAGAGATTTGCTCAAGGCCATACCTTTTATGAAACAGCTAAAATTAGGTACTGGGTCCTGAGTTCCCCTTCCCCCCCCCCCCCATACTACCGCTGCAACAAGACATTTGCATGAGACATGCTCTCTGCCTCAAGAAAGAAAAGGCAAGATTTCAAGGCCACTTTCTGAACATCGTTCTTAGTTCTTTGGTTTCAGCGAAGATGGAGAACAGGGATATTGCCTTTGTTTTCCTCTTGTATTCTTTTCTAAACTCAAGTATGAGTCACTAGTCTGGGAAGGGAAGGAGGCTAAGAATTCCTGAACTCTGATTCTCTAATGTAATTTGAAACCTCTGAGGGCTACAAAGAGCCAGGAGACACTGAGCCTATGGGGAAGATCCTGTTAGGACAACTTTCCTGTGGCACAGAGGGGGCTTCTCTGAATGCTGATTCTGCTCTGTTGGCAGGCTTCAGAAATATCCATCTGCCATGGACCATTTAATTTTCACACACATTTCACTTGTTCCTGGGGGCAGGAAATGGATGACTAATCCTTCTTTTAATGTGTCAAGCAAAACAGATCCCTCAGTCCTGGTCTTATTAATTCAAATACCAAATTTGTTTTCTTAATAAAAAAATGTACTTATTTTGTTTTGTTTTGTTTTGTTTTTGGTTTCAACATATCACTTTATGTCTTTTTAATATGAAATTTACTGTCAAATTGGTTTCCATACAACGCCCAATGCTCATCCCAACAGGTACCTTCCTTAATACCCATCACCCACTCTCCCCTCCCTCCCACTCCCCATCAACCCTCTGTTTATTCTTAGTTTTTAAGAGTCTCTTATGGTTTAGCTCTCTCCCTCTCTAACGTTTTTTTCCTTCCCCTCCCCCATGGTCTTCTGTTAAGTTTCCCAGGATCCACATAGGAGTGAAAACATATGGTATCTGTCTTTCTCTGTATGACTTATTTCACTTAGCATAACACTCTCTAGTTCCATCCACGTTGCTACAAAAGGCAGTATTTCATTCTTTCTCATTGCCAAGTAGTATTCCATTGTGTATATAAACCACAATTTTTCTATCCATTCAGCAGTTGATGGACATTTAGGCTCTTTCCATAATTAGGCTATTTTTGAGAGTGCTGCTGTAAACATTGGGGTACAAGTGTCCCTGTGCATCAGTACTCCTGTATCCCTTGGGTAAATTCCTAGAAGTGCTATTGAAGATTGTACTTATTTTGAAAATAACTGTATCAGGTCTTTTTGGAATGTACACATAGTATTCTATTCCAGGATTTGTAATATATTCTTCCTCATCAATAATAACACTCTTAATGAGATCATCAAGCAAACCTTTTATTACTAAAAGCCTACTGATATTTCATACACACTGTCTGAAAAATGATTCCATTTAGACATAATTTATTTTAGCTATGTCTTTGCATTTGGTTTCAGTTGTAATTACAAAAGCTGCCATCTAATTCCGTGTATTGTTTTTGCTTCTATAATGAGGAAGCTTACTTAACTAGGAGAGCAGTGACAAAGTTCTTTAGACTAGTTAATAACCTCTGCAGGAAATATTAATCAGCATAATACAGACATTAATCTGAATAAAATCTTTTAATAATTTTCAAGGATAATTTGGTTTTATGAAAGGAATCTGAGAAGATTATATGCCTACAGGGCACTTTTGTCTTGCACAAATAACATGTATTAAATGTAATGCTTTTAATACAACTTTTTATGCAAACCTTTCTCAAAACAGTAGAGTCCTAAAAAGAAAATGAGAGTCAGAAGATCAAAGTTAATGTCCACTTATAACAGACTGAGCTTTCTAAAGCAGATTAACCTCTTTGGAACTCAGTTCCCTCATTTTTTTTTATAAGGGGAAAAATAATCATGCATATTTTAATGCCAATGTAAGGATTAAGTGGTATAATTTAGGTGAAAGTCCTCTGTAAAACTCTACACATGTTAAAGATTATAATCACTCTGTAAAATTTCATAAGCAATTTTGGATTTCATGAAGATAAGAGGTTTCTCATCCTTTTGCAACAATCATTATTATCCCAATAATGACCTGATCCATTGTGCTTTTTGTAATCCCAAAGTTGGTTCATAATGTATTTTTGATTTTATCTTTAGTTTGCTCAGCTGTCTGATAGGGCAAATTTTATTTTCTTCATTTTATAGGAGAAGAGACAAGATGAAACATTTAGTTAGGGACCAGTTTTGTCTTCTCAATTAAAGTCCAATCCGAGACTTTTGCCTCACGGTCCTGTGCCCTTTTGTGGAGATCCCCTCTCTGGGGAGCTAGTGGATTTTACTAGCATCCTCCTCCGAGTGATTTCCTCAGTGCAGAGATAAGAAGAGAAAGTGGGACTATCTGCTTTCTGGGTGTGCAGAAGTGTCTTAGGACATGGGGTGGCCAGAGGCAGAAAGACAAGTCAGCAGTCCTTGGTACTGCTGTCCCCTGCCCCTGGTGAGTCAGGCATCGCTGGAACCACCAGACCCAAGAGAGCCGGGAGTCTGCACTGCATGGAGTTACAGTACGTAGTCTGCTGGAAGATTGATATAAGGCAAGTAAAAAGAAATTGTGGCAGCATACCATGTTGCTTTGCCTATCTGGCAAGACCCTCCCTATATCACAACCTCACTGGTAGCAGCACACAACTATTAGTTACGTTGAGGAGCCTCTGGAAGCTGGGAGTTCACAAGTGGCTTCTATCCCTGCTCAGGCACAGGACCAAAGCAGATCCATGGGCTTTGGATTCTGGGTTTGGATGCTTTGCTGATGCTGTGGCAAAGTTACAAAAGGTAGAGAAGGTTAAGGGCAATGTCGCTGGAGGAGATGAAGTGGGGATCTCAGTCAGCACTGATTACAGAAAGAAGGCAGAAGTCCCGGTATTTCCAAGAGTAGCATTTTATATTAGTGTTCTCCAGAGAAAAACAACCAATAGGATATATATGAGATTTACTATGGGAATTGGCTCATGTGATAATGGAGGCAGAGAACTCTCACAGTTTATCATCGGCAAGCTGGAGAACTAGGGAAGCCAGTGGTGTAATTCAGTCCCAGTCTGAAGACCCAAGAACCAGGAGCTCTGATGGCCACGGGCAGGAAGAGATGGGAATCCCAGATCAAAGAGAAAGAACGTGTTTTTGTTCGATTTGGCCCCTCAACAAATTGGACTATGCCCACCCACATGGGCTAGGGTGGATCTTCTTTACTCAATCTACTGATTTAAATCTCTTCCTGAAATATCCTCATACACAACCCAGAAATAATGTCTTCCCAGCTAGAGGGGTTTGTGGTCATCAGATCATGGGAGACTTGTGTCTCAGATTAAGCAAATTCATCTGCTTCTCATTTTACCAGAGCATAAGAATCAGTAAAAGTTCTTAACAGTTCCTTTGAGAATATTACTGGCCATGTCTTGTTACTCAGTGGGTTAGGAGAAGGAGAGAGTCCTTCCAAATGAACCCATCCTGTCTGTTGGCACCCTCATGACCATCATCTCCAGCAGGACAGGCTGGTTGTCCTGGGTTTCCCATGTGATGATGAGTCATGGTGCTTGCTACAGATTAATACATCAAAAATACCCGGCATAGCCTTATTCTATTGAGATTTTTTTTTTACTCCCTAAACCTTCAAATGGATCAGTCTGTTTATCTGACTGAAGAATACTGGGATACCGGAAGAATACTGGAATACCAGAATACCAGAAGAAACTGGCTTAACAAATCCTTAGTGGCTCTGTTAGGGAGCACTTGCTAATGTTGCTTTTTCATCCAGGTGCTAAGACAACAAAGTGGTCACCGCACTGATATGAGTCAGATATTAACAGTGGCGTCCTTTGTTTTTATGAGAAGTGAAACGTTTCTCCTGGTGTCGCTAGGTAACAGAAGAGCTCTGGAATTTTTCACTCTACAGGCAGAATCCCTCTTTCCACCTATTTATAGCCATAGATTTAAGTTATTCATGGTAAAAAGATTTTGGTGCAGAGTCTAGACAAGAAGTCCTGTGTCTGTTTTACTATATGTTGAATGTAGGTCTTTGGCAAATCAACTTTACTGAATTCTGCCTCAGTTTTCTTATTGGTAAAATGAAGAATTCTAGAAGAACTTAGGGGTGCCTGGCTGGCTCAGTCATTAGAGCAGGCAACTCTTGATCTCAGGGTTGTGAACTCAGGCCCCACACTGGGCATAGAGCCTACTTAAAAAAATAATAAAAAATGTAAAAAACAGCACTAAAAAAATATAAGACAGGCACCTGGGTGACTAAGTCGGTTAAGTATCTGACTCTTGATTTCAGCTCAGGCCATGATCTCAGGGTCATGAGATTGAGCCCCAGGTAAACCTCCAGGATGGGCATGGAGCCTGCTTAAGATTCTCTCTCTCCCTCTCCCTCTGCCCTTCCCCATTTGCGTGCACATGCTCTCTTTCTCTCTCTCTCTGAAAAAAAAAAAAAAAACCTCATAGACAGACTGGTATTAATATACCCATTACACAGATGATTTAGCAATGCTCATTTAAAAAAATTAAAATAAATAAAAAAATTAAAGTGAAGCTGCCCTTCTTTTACTCACTCAGCAAACATTTATTCAGTCTTTACTATGGCATGTTTATTATATGTTTATTAGGCACAACACTAATCCCTGGGGATACAAAGATGAGAAAATGACAGTCTTTGCCCTCAAACTGTCTAGTATGTAGTAGGAGAATAAAAAAATAAATTCCTAACTGCTCTACAGTACATTTAGTGATATGTTGGGATAAAGTTCAGGGCACTATGGAAATGTGAAATTAAGGCATCAAAACATTGAGGTTATTGTCTTGTTGTAACACCAACGTCAAGTAAAAACATGTATGGAGGCTGTATTAAAAGGAATAAGAGAAAGGCTTCCTGGGTTTAAATCCTACACTTAAGGCAAATTCTTCTGCACCTTGTTTTCATACCTGTAAAACTGAGAAAGAAACTGGCCTGTCTCATAAGTTTGCTGGAAATAATAAAATAAGTCAATGAAGGCTAGATGTTTACATAGGCAACTTATATTCTTTATTTACTTTAATTTAAAAAATTCCAATACCTCCTTAAAGTCTCTCAAAGGAGGACAAAAATGGCTTTTAGCTTTAATTTCAGTTGTCTTTAGTACATGTTGCTGGTTCAAATTTAGAAGTCTATCTCATTTCTATCTATTCACCAGTAGGAACCCTGAGAAGATGCAAGGCTGACTGTGAAAATGGTGCTCTTCACAATATCACCATTGGTCTTGGGTCTTACCTCTAAATTGAAGAAAGCAGTTAAGTCCTTAACCAAGTGGTATGGCCAGGAGCTTCAGTACCTGGTAAAGTTAACATTTGAAGCTCTAAACAGGGGATCACATTTGTTGTTAATAATCCTTTCTACCACATCATGCAGATGAAAGTGTTTTCCTTCCCTGGATTGTGTATGTAGGTGGCCTTCTCCTTATTATTCTCTTTTTTAATAACATTTTTAAAAATGTTTTAAGTTCTTTAATTTATTTATTTTGAGAGAGACAGAGAGAACACGAATGGGGGAAAGGACAGAGAGAGGGAGAATCCCAAGCAGGCCCTGTGCAGTCAGCACAGAGCCCGATGCGGGGCTCCAAACTCACAAAACCATGAGATCACAAAACCATGAGCTCATGACCTGAGCCAAAATCAAGAGTCAGCTGCTTAACTGACTGAGCCACCCAGGAGCCCCTCTCCTTATTTTAATTTAATGGCTCTCTATTTTGTTGGATTTTGATATAACACATGGTCTATCAGCTGTGTAAGATACAAAGGCTATTGTCCAAGGAAAAGGAAATCTCCAGGACCAACTGCATAAATGGGAATGTATAGTTATTTAATCCTACTTAATAAGGCCTTCAAAACCATTAGGTTTTTATAGCTGTACCTCTGTTTCATATCAAGAATTAGCTCCCAACCATAGGACACATTCTGTCTTTCTGCAGATGAGACACCTAAATCCCATTGAAAAAGTGCTTCTCTGTAGATGCTTTAAATGTAAACTTCCAGATCTGTCCTTTCTGGATGCCCATCAGCCCTTTATCAGCTACCTACACACAGATGTCCCCTATGATTCATTATTTCCTTTTTCTATAAATAGCATTCTCTTTTTCATCATCCTTGCTGTCTTCCTATCTCAAAATAGCAACTTTTACTAATGAATGATAAACCCATTTTATTTTATTTTTTTTATTTTTAATTTTTTTTTAACGTTTATTTTTTTTTGAGACAGAGAGAGACAGAGCATGAACGGGGGAGGATCAGAGAGGGAGACACAGAATCTGAAACAGGCTCCAGGCTCTGAGCTGTCAGCACAGAGCCTGACGCGGGGCTCGAACTCAGGGACCGCGAGATCATGACCTGAGCCGAAGTTGGCTGCTTAACCGACTGAGCCACCCAGGTGCCCCAAAACCCATTTTAAAGATGAGGAAATTGGATCCCAGAGAGAGTGTGACTATTGCTCATGAATTTAGTGTTCAGTGTTTTCTCTACCCCCCTTTCTGACTATGGTGATCTGTCAATCTCTCATGATATCTGATACTTTTCCAGTATTTTTCCTTGTGTTAATGATGTTTCTACAGAGAGAAAGAAGTCAAAATTCACAGTAAATACCAGGTAAAGTGTGACTATTTCTATCTGATACCAAGACATTAATTATATTAACTGTAGAAATCATGACAGCATGATAAAAGTTCAGGGATAAGCAAATAAATAAATGGAATTGTTTACGTCAGGGAACGGAATCATATAAATATGACATTACCAAGCAGTGAGGAAAGGGTTAAAAGAAGTAACCTTGTAAAAATTAGGTTCCATTTGAATAGAATGTAAACTTGGATTCCTATTTCAAATAGTGCCCATAAACAAATTCCAAGTGGATTTAAAGATGTGGATTTTTAGATGGATCTAAATGTGAAAAATGAAAATTTTAAATCAACAAGTGTTGGAGATATCTCTGCGATCTTAGGCTGGAGAAGAAGTTTTTTTAAAAATACCCAAACATAAAGACTAAGACAAATATTAAAATTCAAAACTTCTTTACGACAAAGACATCATAAACACTGTTTAAAGATAAATGATAAATGAGCAGAAGACATTTCCACACATTGACCCCATAAAAGAATACTATCAGACTACATATTTTTGAAATTAAAAACCATTATGAAATAAACATAACCCAACAGAAAAATGAGCAAAATATATGAATGACCAATTCATAAAAAAGAAAGCACAAAAGGCCAATAAGCAGATGCAAAGATAACCAACGTCTCTATTAAGCAAGGAAATGCAAATTAAAACCACAATGCGATATAATCTCACACTCCTCAGAGTGCAAAAACTTTTAAAGCCTATCAGCCCGGGATTTGGCAGGGATGTGGAGCCCTTAGTACCTTTATGCATCACGAACGAGCAACGAGGGTCTCAACTGGAACACAGACTTTGGACAGCACTTTAACATCTAGTTAAGTAGGAGATGCACTTACCCTCAGCTCAACAACACTTACATTCCTGAGACTATACCATGGAGAAATTCTTGCATCTATACACAAGAAAACATACACCAATGTTTACAGCAGCAAGGTTTGTATGGCAAAAATTGGAAATATCGTATAAAAGACTCTTAACAGAAGATCAGGTCACTATATTGTGATGTCTTGACAGGCCAGAATATTGTGTGGCAATGCAAATAAATAAGTAAGGTAGACATAATTAACATAGTAACATAATAAGCAATAACCCTCCCAACTGTAATATTGAGTAAAAAAGGATACCTTGCAAAATACATAAGACGTATATAACATTTATATGGTTTAAGACATGTAAAACAGTAAAATATAATGCCTTTGAGATACACATATAATCATAAGGAAGTGATAAAATCACACAAAAAATGCTGAAATATGAGATATCAAAATTAAAGTTGATTTGGTGGGAAATGGGATGGGATCTTAGAGTGTTACGTGGAGAAATTTCAAAATGTTGGTAGTGCTATTTTCTTTAACTGAATTATGAACATGTTGAAATATTTTCATAACTTTTTTAATCAGAGGGAAGACACATGAGTACAAATAACTTTTACTGGGTACATCATAAGTAGTCGGTAATGTGCTACCTGTTTTTACATGTATTATTTCATTCAATTCTCATAGCTGTTTCTCTCATAAACTCATGAATCAGAAGGAAAACATTCTACGTACATTCTGAAATACATTCCACATTGCCAGGAATGGAATAAAATATCAATGTATTGGGCAATAAGAGTCATGGGTTCCATCTAACCCTCGACACCAACTAGCTCTGTGGCCTTAAACAAGTTACTTAAACTCTTTGGGCCTCTGTTTCCTCATGAATAGAGAGTTGACCTACATATGTGCTTAAACCCTCCCATAATTGTTTTGTGAGTTAGGTAATTGATATTAATAATTGTATTATCTCCCAGATATATTTTAGTAAAACAAATCAGAGAGGAAATAATTTATAGAAACTTTCAGGTGAGACTAGTAACTTACAAGTATCAAATGACTGGCATGAATACTAGAGCGAGAGTATAATCTGATAAAATATGCCTATTGTAAAATATGTTTTAAAAAAAAGACTCTTCTTAAATATAGAGTAGAAAAACTATTCCTACATGAACTGACTCAGGTTCTAATTAAGCAGATTTTGTAGTGTCAGATTCTTTTTACTGCACTCCATTATTGTACAGTAAAACTGAATTAATTAGCACAATTATTTAAGAATTTGTCATTATGGTTATCCTATTTTAAAGAGAAATGGAATTTAAAAGAACTTAATTCACATGACCCCATCACCACAAAGCAAGAAATCTCTATATAATGTCTTTAAGAAACAGCCAATTATCTCTCCCTCTAATTATTACTTAATGTATTTTTTTTTCTATTTTTTCCCTTATTAAAATTTTGTGACACAGCTATGGGGTATACACAAGCACAGATCTTAGAAATATCCATGAGGAATACTTCTGCAGAATCTTAGCGTCTCCAAACAAAACACCAGTATCCCGGCTACCAAGAGAAAAGGACTGGCAGATTCTTATGCATGAGCTCTCCTACTTTTAGATTTCAGCCAACTCCAGAGGTACTATTGTAAATACCTCATTATCCCAAATAGGCCAGATGCAACACAGTTTAGTAGAGTCTGGTTTCTTTACAACATTTTGATAAGTATGATATTCCAGAAAAAAACATCCTGACCCTCATGGAGCTCTGAGAAAAGAAACAAAGTAATATAGGAAACTCACATTCACTGAGAGCTGATTGCCTTTGCATAAGAGAAGACACTTGTACATTCTATTGCATCTCATCAAACTATCTCAACAACACAGCGAGGGAGGTCATCTCAGAGTTAACTAAAAAATCAAAAGTTAATATCTAAAATAAAATAACAAAGACTTTTAAAATGAAGAGATAAGCATTTGCAACCAAATCAGGCACATAAAAACAAAACAAAAACAAAAAAGTGGTACCATTAGTATCAATAAGAGTATAACTTAAACCATAAATCTTCAATGGTTCAGGTCTACTATAGCATGATGAAACATACAATGCACAAGAAAGCTACAAAACTTCGGCAACGTTATACAGCAAGCAATAAAGCAGCAATGTCAAAACTCTCAAAAATTCGAGATTTGATGAAATCAAAACAATAATACCGAATTTAATAATCTTTTGCAGAAATTGGCAAAGCTTGTAGCCAAAAATATGTGTGGTTTTGGAGAATTTGAATAAATTTACTGAACTAAACATAATTAGTGTAAAGGTACTTACAGAATTTTACATCCTACATACATATACATTATTCTCTCATGCCCATCAAGCATTCATAAAAGTAAAGTACATACTAACCTAGAGAGAAACCTCAGTGCATTTCTTAAGGCAGAGATATTATAAAAACATTCTCTGATAAAATGTAGTAAAATTATAAATCAATAAGAAAAATATAAACACAGAAATTAAAACCATGACAGAAATTGAAAAACTAACTTCTGGGGGAAAAAAATAAATAAAAAATAACAATTTACCTAAAAGCAACTAAAAGGATAAAACTTTTCCCACAACTGTCTGGTCAACTCATCCTCGACAAAACGGGAAAGGATATCCAATGGAAAAAAGACAGTCTCTGCAACAAATGGTGTTGGGAAAACTAGACAGCAAAATGCAGAAGAATGAAACCGGGCCACTGTCTTACACCATACACAAAAATAAATTCAAAATGTCTGAAAGACCTAAATGTGAGACAGGAAACCATCAAATCTTAGAGGAGAACACAGGCAGTAACCTCTTTCTTTGACCTCGGCCTGAGCAACTTCTTACTAGACGCGTCTCCAGAGGCAAGGGAAACAAAAGCAAAAATGAACTATTGGGACTTGGTCAAAATAAAAAGCTTCTGCACAGTGAAGGTGACAGTCAACAAAACTAATAGACAGCCTACAGAATGGGAGAAGATATTTGCAAATGACATATCGGATAAAGGGTTAGTATCCAAAATCTGTAAAGGACTTATCAAACTCAACACTGCCTTCCCCCCCCCAAAAAAAAACAACCCAGTTAAGAAACGGGCAGAAGACATGAATAGACATTTTTCCATAGAAGACATCCAGATGGCTAACAGACACATGAAAAGATGTTCAACATTACTCATCATCAGGGAAATACAAATCAAAACCACAGTGAGACACCACCTCCCATCTGTCAAAATGGCTAAAATTAACAACACAAGAAACAACAGGTGTTAGCAAGGATGTGGAGAAAGGAAGCCCTCTTGCACTGTTGGTGGGAATGCAAACTGGTGCAGCCACTCTGGAAAACAGTATGGAGGTTCCTCAAAAAGTTAAAAATAGAACTATCCTATGATCCAGCAATTGCAATAGTAGGTATTTACCCAAAGGATACAAAAATACAGATTCAAGAGGATACATGCTCCCCAATGTTTATAGCAGCATTATCAACAATAGCCAAACTATGGAAAGAGCCCAAATGTCCAACAACTAATGAATGGATAAAGAAGATGTGGTGTTCATCAAAGAGAATGAAATCTTGCCATTTGCAATGGCATGGATGGAGCTAGAATGTATTATGCTACGCTAAATTAGTCAGTCAGAGAAAGACAAATATCATTTGATTTCACTCATATGTGGAGTTTAAGAAACAAAACAGATGAACATATGGAAGTGGGGAGGAAAGAAAAAAGAGATAGGGAACCAAACTATAAGAGATTCTTTACAATAGAGAACAAACTGAGGGTTGATGGAGGGAGGTGGGTGGGGGGTGGGCTAGATGGGTGATGGGTACTAAGGAGGGCACTTGTTAGAATGAGCACTGGTTGTTGTATGTAAGTGATGAATCCCTGAATTCTACTCCTGAAATCAATATTACACTATATATTAACTAACTAGAATTTAAATAAACATTTGAAAAGAAAACAAAAAGGATAAAAGTCTGAAAAATCAATGTCAAGAAGTGAGAACTCCAATGCCTTCAAGGGCCAAGCAAAGAGATAAAGGTGTGAAATGTTTTGTTATGAGACAATGGAGACTGAAGGGGATAGATACCAGATTCAAGGAAGTCAAACCTTAGAAAGAAAAATGAAATAAGAATTAACAAAATGGAAAGTAAGAGCAAGGGAGGGAGGGATAGAAGAGACAAGAAGAAGAGAGAGGAGGCAGAGAGAGAGAGAGAGAGAGAGAGAGAGAGAGAGACTGAGAGAAGAAAAGAGAGAAAAAAAGGAAAGAAGGAAAATAGAATAGAGAAGTAAATGGGAACCAAATAAAACACACTTGTGGTTAGTCAATTTTTAACACCTATTTTATTAAATATAAATGAGAATAAAAATAAGACAAAAAAAGTAAGGTGATAAGTTCCATAAATATTGTTGGAATAACTTGGAAGAAAATAAATCTAGAGCTCCACCTTACACCACATATAAAGTGATTTCCCCATCAAATAAAAACTACATGTAGAACATATAAGCAGGGAAACAATCATAGGAGAATATTTACCAGCCCAGGTTGGGTATACATAACATTCCTAAATAAAAGAAGAAATCCATGGACCAAAAGGGAAACATATTGATAGTTTTTATATATAAGCATTTACAATTTCTATGTGGTAAAAGATTACTTAAGAATCAAATTCAGATAGTGTGAGAGAAAACACTCTTTTAAAAAGAGAAAAACCCTAAAGTTTAAGTTGCTTCTAGAAATTAATGAAAAATAGCAACATATAAAACTGAGTAAAGAATAAAAACAAGACAGTTCACAGAAAAGGAATTATAGATCGACAATAAATATATTAAAAGATGCTTGCCAAACTAGAAGTCAGGGACACATAAATTTCAAGAAATGCCTTATCATTTGTAATTCACCAGATTGGCAAAAATTAAAAAGATTGACGCTATTGAGGACAGGCAAAGATGTTGGGAAAATGGGTATTCTCTTTTGTACTTAGTGAGATTGTTAATTTGTTCATAGCAGTTTGGAAAATTATTCTTGCATAATTTATTAAAATTGAAATGTGCATAACATCTAAGTCATTTCTAGAAATATTTATGATAGAAATACACACAGGACTATACAATAACATATGTACCAAAATGTTTATTAATTCGTTGCTTGCCATAGCAAAAAAGAAAAACGGAAACAAACTAAATATCCATCAACAGGTCATAGATAAACAAATTATGACATATCTGGACTCTAAAATACTCTACTGTTAAGTGAAATAAATTCAAAGGAGACCACAAGTCAAGACGTATGGTTTCATTTTCATTTTTTCTCTCTGTACCTTTTATATGATTATTTGAGCACTGAAACAACATGTTAATGTGTTAGCATAAGTTACCTCTGGAGGGTGGGATTGGAATAGGGAGACACTTAAGTTTTTAATATTGTCACATTATTTGAAATGTTATGACAATCATGCAACTTAGATTACTTTCATATTTTTAAGTTAGTTTTTTTTTTTTTTTTTAAATTTTTTTTTTCAACGTTTATTTATTTTTGGGACAGAGAGAGACAGAGCATGAACGGGGGAGGGGCAGAGAGAGAGGGAGACACAGAATCGGAAACAGGCTCCAGGCTCTGAGCCATCAGCCCAGAGCCTGACGCGGGGCTCGAACTCAGGGACCGCGAGATCGTGACCTGGCTGAAGTCGGACGCTTAACCGACTGCGCCACCCAGGCGCCCCTTAAGTTAGTTTTTAAAATGTTTATGTATTTATTTTGAGAGAGAGAGAGAGAGCATGAGCAGGAGGGGCAGGGGGAGGGGCAGAGAGAGAGGGAGAGAGAGAATCGCAAGCAGGCTCTGAGCTGCCAGCATGGAGCCTGACATGGGGCTTGATCTCATGAACCAGGGGATCTTGACCTGAGCCGAAGTCAAGAGTTAGACACTTAACTGACTGAACCAACCTGGTGCCCCAGAAGTTAGTATACAATGCCAATTCATATCTTATGATCATGAGAATTATGTCTTTAGGAGTAATCTCTACCTGTGTCAGTTTTCCAGGACTGCCATAACATTTCACAAGTTCTTCCATTTAGACACCAATGGGAGGGTCGGGCAAAGTTCATATCCCTTCTACCATGCCATGTATGAGGTGAGACTTCATGTTACATCCAGACTTCAAATCCCAGCAATCTTTGTTTGCAACTCAAGTGACAAGATATCTCTCCTGCATTCTCGACTTTGATTTCCTCCTCAGGTTTGAGTTATGTGGAACCCTGTGAGCTTTCTTGTGTAAAGATGTTTTGAGACAAGGCATGAAGGAAATGTGGTCTCTAGGGCTACTTGGCTTGTGTCAAGATCCAATGAGGAGGGTCTGCAAACGGTGTAGAGTGGCTTTGAGGAAAGAGAAGAAAGAAAAGGGCATTTAGTTTTGTCTATTGTTTTAGTGTTTGTCTATTTTTGAGAGAGAGATGGACAGAGCATGAGCGGGGAGGGGCAGAGAGAGAGGGAGACAGAATCTGAAGCAGGCTCCAGAATCTGAGCTATCCTCACAGAGCCCTACATGGGGCTTGAACTCAGGAGCCATGAGATCATGACCTGAGCCAAAGCCAGATACTTAACCAACTGAGCCACCCAGGCACCCTGAAAAGGGCATTTCTTAAAGCCCATCTCAAACAGAAGACTTCACTTAGCATAGGGAAGATTGGGGGTTGGGTGAGTGCCTGGGCAACAGGTATGGGCACTGGGTGGGGCAGCTTAGCACAGGGATGGCATGATGGGGTCTGCTGGGATCTGAAGTTCCAGTACTGGGGTTACAAACCTCCCCAAAATGCTCTCATAGGAAGCATAGTCCTGGCTTGGCAGAGATGGGCCACTTGGTTGGGGTGATACTCCTCTGCATGCCAACAGTCTGGGACTTAGACACACGTTGAGGTGGAAGAGAAGTGACCCATACCCTGCCAACATGAAATATGGAGGCTCAGAGTAAAAAATGAAGTTGATTTATGGAAAATGGAGGAAGTAATATTTCTTAAATACTCATTCTTGAGATTTATACCTGCCACGGTTATTGTGTCTCCTCTCAGGGTGGTGGTGAGGGCTTAAGAGAATGTCCTTTTTTCCCCTGATATTGAGAAAAGTATTCCCTCTTCTCTTGACAGATAAAAGCTTCAGGACTAGATGTGGAATTCAGCTAGCGGTGTCTTTTTTCCTCTCTAGTTCCTGGAAAAGAATGAAGAGTTCTCACTCTGCTTCTAAGAAAACCTTCCTTTAATGGATAAATTGAAAGAAAAAAATATTTAGCTCTGAGGTTGACAGGGATTTTGCAATGTGAAACTGCAGATAATAAATGAGATCTCTATTCTAGTTTTTAAACAGTTTTTAAAGTGATTTCAAAGGTAGAGGGAATCTAACTGTGTTTTCACTCCAAGGAAAATTCATCTCCCCTGCATTGCAGTCAGGTGATAAAGACCACATCCAATGTAGGAAACATCATTCTTTCAGAGGCTCCCAGGGCTGAGCACACAAGCAAAGCTAAGACCTGTCTCCTTGTCCTGCCCTTCATTGTTAATTTCTTTGAGCCTAAGTGAAGGGTCTGATATCTAACTCTCCTGAGTTTCATATAGTTGATTTAAATGTATTCATTCAATACACTTTTATCGAGCACTATTGCAGGTACTAGTAAGAAAGCAAATATTTTGAGTGTCAGTCAATTTTGTCTTATGAAAGTTTTGTAGCAAAATCTATATTATGAACCTGCAAAACAAAGATTATAATAATAACTACCTGAATGTGCTGGTCTGAATATTAAATGAAATTCATCTAAACCACTAGAGAATCTGGATTAGAGTAGATGCTAAACAAATATTGTTACTATTTTTGTTTTTTGTGTTTTATTTGCCTTTTTTTCTGATTATAGAAGATATTCTTATAGAAAAATACAAAAATTTCTAAAGAAGAAAATGAAACCTTATAACGGAGGGATGTGTGATTTTCTTCCTTTATATTTAAATACATTGCCTGGAATTATAATATCACATATAGAGTTTTATCCTATTCTATTAAATATATAACAAGCATATTCTCACATTTATTAAACATTTTATGAAAAAATCCTTAATATCTGTGTGATATAATGATATCCATGTGCCAGAATCTATTTAGCTATTCTCCTGCTGATAGATTTTGGGGTTTTTCTCACTTTTGCATCATTATTATGATTTTTTTTTTATTACGTGTAAACATCTTTGTGTTTTGCCTGGATTTCTGCTTATTTCCTTAGGAAAAAAATTCTGTAAGTAGAATTACTGGGCCAGAGGTAATCATCATTTTTAAGTCTGATATGCTGCTTTTTAAGAAGCCTCAGTCCTGCCCCTCCCCTACTGGCACACCCACACGTGCACAGGCTCTCTCTCTCCATCTCTCAAAATAAGTAAACATCTTTTTTTTTTCAAGTTTCAGCCCTGTCAATTTTTGCAGCCAAGTTTCATGAGAAATTTATGCTCTCATTGGAACTTTATCTGACCCTACCCTTCCCACAATGGAGAACCGATTATATTTTTCTTTCCTCTTTTCAAGTGTTACTTAATAGTTACTCGTTTTAATTTGCATGTCTTTGGTAGTGAATTGGATGCTTTTTCTTAGTCATTGCTGCTTTTTATATAAATTACTTATTTGTGTCCTTGGCTGATTTTCTACTTGGGATTTTCGTGGTATCTTAGAATTCTTTGTGTATTAAGGATAGCAGCTCATGTCCGTTTGCAACACAAATCTTTTCCCCTCTCATACACTTTTGTTTGTTTGTTTTGGTCTTTTAGGTTTATGACCGTTTTTGACATCAAGGCTTTTAACTTTTAAGTAGGTAAATCTATTGACCCTCTCTTCATGAATGTTTTAAATGTTCTATGCATTTATAAAAGCAGATAAATATTCACTTAAATTTTCTTCATTTTGTGGTTTTCCTTTTTAAATTCAACTCCTTTAAATCCTCTGGAATTTATTGAGGGGTATGATATGAATAAGAGTCTTATTTGATATTTTCTTCCAAATAGCCATTTTCCCCAGTATCATTTATTGGCTAAAACAATTGCTCCTAATTGATTTACAATGTCTTCCTTTATTTTAAAGCTTGTCTAAATATTAGGACATGTTTCTGTTTTATTTTATCCCATTGTTGAGATGATTTTATATCTTGATTCTGTCACAGAGCCTCTAAGCTAGCTTTTCTAGTCTGGCTCAGAACCTTATTAGCTACATATGCCTTCTGTCGTCCAAGGAAAATATCTAATAAGCAAAACCATGTGGCATAACATCAGGTCCCTCCCTTCAGGTTGACAGAAACCCATTTATCAATACTTTTCGGACAAAGGCCTTTAATCAGCTAAAAATTCCTTTGTTTTATGTGCTTCTGTGCTTATAACAGCTTTATTAAATATCCATTACTGCTTAAGTCTTTACTGAGCCAGACACTGCACCAAAATGAAAGTACTCTGTAAATAATGAGTTTCTCTCAAATACCAGTGTAAAAATTCTTACACAACTGTTAACTATTTGTGATAATGTCTGCACAATATTATGGCTCCCCTTTTAAGCATATTTTCTGATTATAAATGAATATTAGTAGTTAATATTTATTAAATAGTTTGTAAATATGTGCAAAATATAGGGAAGTGTCAAAAAATGAAATTAACCACAACCTTAGTACTTAGAGGGGGAAAAACTGTTGATAATATTTTGGTGTATTTTCAGGCTTTTGTAGAAAAGTTATATACATTTTTAAATAATGCTCATTTTTCTGATTATGACAATAAGAAATTTTCTCTGTAGAAAAGACTATAAAGAATAAAGAGAAAAAAAATCATTTCAAAACTCATGACACAATTTTATTCCTGCTTTTATTTATTAATTATACATTCTACTATATGCATTCAAATATTTTTCTACATTAAAAACTGTAAATATCACACTAGTTTGCATTATATTTAAAGATTTCTCTATTGCTTAACATTTAAGGTCTTCCAAATTTTCCTGCTTTAAACAATGTACAAAAAATATCTTTGAACATAAAAGGTTTTCATTAGTTTCTTTCAATTCATGTTATTTATTGGGATAATTTCTTGGAAATGGATTGCTACCATTATCCTAAATAAGACACATTTATTGCTAAATTGCTTTCCAGAAAGGTCATATCCTCTCCTTTCTATAGTTTCATAAAATATCATTAGTATGTATTTTTTTGTAATGTATGTTTCTTGGTAAATAGAGACATTTACCCATCTCCAGGCTTCTCTTTGTTGTTCTCAAAAGATTTTACATTTAAGCAATCACAGTTACAAGTTCCTTTATTTCATTAGGACCTAAAGACTTCAGAAGACCAGTGCTTGTAAAAATATGAATCACCTGGGGATCTTATTAAAATGCAGATCCTAATTCAAGAGATCTACGGTGGGGCCAAGAGTCTGTGTCTCCGAAAAGCTTCCAGGGGATGTGCCTGTGTGGTTGATCTCTAGGTCACTGCAAAGTATCCAGACGCCTTGTTACTGTGTTATGAAATCTTGGGCTGCACTTCCTTCCTATGTTTATCTTACCTTTGAAGTTTGAAAATTATTTTTCTTGATGGAAGAGACCTAAGCAAAAGAGGGGGGGGGGGAAGGAGGAGAGATGGAGCGGAGAAGGCTGTTTTCCGACTGTTCTATGTTAAAATTATGCCACATGACCTAAGATGTGACCCTCTCCTGTCCATGGTCTGAACACCTTTTCATCCTTAGTATTATCATGGATTGCACCTCATTTTATTGAATCTCACTAACTTAATTGCCGTTTCCCCCCTTCGTCCTCATCTTTGTCTTTGTCTTTTGCCATTTCTGAGTGTGTCCACAGCTGTGAGCCATCACACTGGTGTTTTAAAAGTCCTCACATAACCTTCCTCACTGTACCATCAGAATTTAGCTTTATAGAACCCCCACCCCCAAATATCTTGAGCAGCTTAATCTTTTCTTTTTCAATGTTTGTTTATTTTGAAAGAGAGAGGGGGAGAGAACAAGCAGGGGAGGGGCAGAGACAGAGAGGGAGAGAGAGAATCCCAAGCAGGCACCACGTCTAGCACAGAGCCCACTTGGGGCTCAGTCTCACAACTGTGAGATTCATGACCTGAGCCGAAATCAAGATTCGGCCACTTAACCGACTGAGCCACCCAAGTGCCCCATGAGCTATCTTCTTTTTCCTCTATCCATGTCCTCTCACCTTTCCGTCCCCTCTTGGCTGTTGGAAATCCACTTTTATAAGTTCCAGCAAAATATATAGATTTTATACGGAGACTTTCCCTTCTTTGGCTCTTGCAACCCCTAAGCTAGGTATAGTCACCTACTCCCAAATGTCTATCTCTTGCATGGATCTTCCCTATGGAGATTGGTCAAAATTGGGAAGCAACCTTGTGAAAATGTATGTGAAGGAAATGGCTTTGCACAATGTCACATCTTTGATGTATTATCTTGTATCCTGGAGAGTGAGGCCTTCCCCTGGTTCCTTCCTTCGTCTTGGAATTCTCAGCAAGGCAAGTAAAAATTATTAGTCTGCTTTTAACGGAAGAGACTTTCATAAGCCAAATAGTTGAACTCCCTTTCTGTGCAACATCTTACCTCCACATCAGCTCTGTGGCTTGTGTTAGGAAGGCATACATCTTTGCTATATCACTTCTATTTCTATTTCTAACCTCATGCTTCTGTCTCTGTACCTATAAAAAATATGTGAATCATTTTTTCACATACAGTGCTAAATATTTATCCTTTTTAACAAGTCTGTTTATTTAGAGTCATAAAATTCTGTTGTCATATTTATGGAATAGACACTAATAGGTCCATATTCCTATAGATGTGCATTTAACTCTTTGTGTTCGTGTTTCTAGTTTACTTTGTTATCCACACATAGTGGATGCTTACAGACTGTGCATAGAGACTGTTCCCACATGCTTCATAAAATTACTTCAAAGCACTGAGTCAGAAGCTGCAGAGGCGATCTAAGGATATTGATGTGCAAATGACATTGAGCCACATATTGGGATTTTTGAAAAGAAGCCTAAGTAAATGATACACAAGAACAGCGTTCAGATTTATGTGAAAGCCCTAGCACTCAACCTGCTTTTGGAAACAAAACCTATCTCTATCAAAGGGTCAAGAAAAACATTCTGTGCTTGAATTATTCATTTCAGATCTAAAACATTTTAAAAACATTTTTAATGTTTATCTTTTTTTTTTTTTTTTTAAAGAGAGAGAGAGCACAAACAGGGGAGGAGCAGTGAGAGAGACGGAGACACAGAACCCGAAGCAGGTTCCAGGCTGTCAGCACAAAGCCCTACGCAGGGTTTGAACTCACGATCTGTGAGATCATGACCTGAGCTGAAGTTGGACTCTTAACTGAGTAAGTCACCCAGGCACCCGGCTCTAAGGTACTTTGTAATGATGGTAGACATGTAAAGAATTATAGAGTTCTATTGAATCACTTGTGCATCAATTTACTAGCAACATTGAGATTTTATATACATCAAGAGGCTCTTGAAATGTAAACGTTATACGTAAACTGGTCGCAAAATTCATATTGCTTATTTCAAATATAGCATCGATGCAGTTCTAGTCATTAAGGAGATTGAGGTGTCAATCTAAACTTGCTTTTTGCCTTCTCCACCAATAGCTTTAAAGCCTGAGGAACATAGAATTTGATATCTTTACTGATTGTTGAAAATTGTCCTCTTAGTCTCTGGGTAAATGGTAGCTTTTATGTTGCTGCCTGAGGATAATTGAGGGTAGAGTGAGAAAACAGACCAGAATAGCTGGTGAATATCTCAGATTATTAATTCATAGTATTCGTAGAATAGGAAAAATGTCATGTTCTACTGGCTGGGTCTGCATAGACAAATCCTGAGATCATATCCCTAACAGTGAACTGAAGAGTTGGAAGGTG
This sequence comes from Lynx canadensis, assembly GCF_007474595.2. Taxonomy (NCBI): domain Eukaryota; kingdom Metazoa; phylum Chordata; class Mammalia; order Carnivora; family Felidae; genus Lynx; species Lynx canadensis. Next base: position 118,470,339 of record NC_044307.1, on the reverse strand, counting down.
AAAAATGCCAATATCCCTCCACAATGTAAAGTTTATGCAGTGGTTTTTAATGGGGGATGGGGTGGAATTTTTGCAATGTCCGGAGACATTTTTGTTTATCTTAACTAACCTGGTGGGCAAGATTGCTACTGGCATTGAACAAGCAGAGGCCAGGGGTGCTGCTAAACATCCAATAATGCACAGGACAGCTCCTCACAACAAAGAATTATCTGGCCCCAAATGTCAATAGTGCTGATACTGAGAGACCATGATTAACAAGGTATTTGCTCAAACGAGGTACATGTCTTAATTGTGTTTTTATTGATTTGGTCATGGGAATAAAGTCAATAGGAAAAACATGAATTATTATCATTTGTTAAATTTATTTAACTTGTTTAGGAATGTATAAGATGGAGAACCCATATCTTAGAAAAATGTGCTCAGTTTCTGACCCTGCCGTTTTTTGTTTTTTTTTTTTTAAATGAATGGTGCTTGCCCTGTGCTGTGGCAAACTAATCAGGTAAAAATAAATTTACGTAGACTAATAAAACATTACGGTTGCCTCAATATCACACAGGACAAAATGGAATTTGGCCATGATTTAGTTAATGTGACTAATATGGATAATAAGCAAGACGCTTCAAGGCCCCAGTGGAACATTTGTCCTGAATTATCTGGGTTGACTGTCCCCTCTTATTATGAGAACTGAAAAAGAGCCAAATCTTCTCTCCATGCAAAGCAGGCATGAACTAGATGATTCAGTGTACCAGGGTGTAGGCAGGAGAGATAATTAACTAGGTATATTATTGTTGTTAGCTAAGAATGTAACTTAAAATAAGAAAAACAGGACTGAGCAGGGAAACATGACAGAATACTCCATTTATTATTGTGTGCTAAGAGATGATACTTTGTAAAACTAGCAGTTCATTTTTCCAAATTCTTCTGCGCAAGCTCAACACAGTTCCTTTTAAAATACGGAACAGGGATGAGGTAGAGAGAGAGTTCGTAGGTACATTAACTTTGCAGCTGTGGTCTGACTACTTTTGGCGTCGTGTTTATGCGATAAAGGACGGGCTTCTTTACACTGCCGCTTTCGATTTTTTTTTTTGAGTGTTTAGCAACATGAGTTGATAGTAATTTATTAGTTGTCTGTGGGTAGGAGAAATGAAATATCTTATAAATTTGGCAGATAGCTCTGAATAATTTTGGTAAGATATAAATTTTATACCTTACAACAAAATTTTAACATGTTAAAAATGTGAGTGCCCCCGGGGTGCCTGGCTGGCTTAGTCGGTAGACCATGATACTCTTGATACTGGGTCTTAAGTTCAAGCCTCACGTTGGGTGTGGAGGTTACTTTAAAAAAATAAAATCTTTTAAAAATAAAAGTGAGTGCCCCTCGAAAATACCCTTACGTGTTAGAAAACTCAGTAACACCGAACATTTAATAAATATAATGAATTAAAACATTTCTTATACTATCTTCACTTGGTTAGGATATATTTTTTGTAGCTATTTTTCTTCAGTTCATGAAGATCTGTTCCCCAACTCACCTTGAATAAAAATTCAGGTAAAAAGCAAATTCCTATGGTTGTGCTTCAAATCAGGAGAGTACAGTTGAGTTTATACACTAAGCTTATGCTCCAAACCTATAGCAAGTGATAGATAAAATAGAAAACCAAAAAATGCATGTCTCGGCTCAAAAACAAGATGAAGAGCTTCATGAAGCAGAAACTGCCCCAAAACAAACCATTGGCATTCTGGGATCTGGTTCCAAAAGCCAGCGGTGGTGGCCAGGAGTTTCATCCCTGCCAGGTAAAGGGAGCCAGACTTCTCCACAAGATGAGGGATTGGAGAGAGGCTCGCCATGCGAAGCCATGGGCCCAGGTACAGCTCTCTGACCCACGAAACGAGAATACACAAATGTTGCTGAACTGCCTCCTGGCTCTTCAACTTTATGGGAAGCTGAGGACCCAGGGAAGTGGCCCCAAGCAAACCGTAACTTCATGATCATAAGCTAACACAATCTATCAGCTGGTTTGGGGGCCTGCCTTTGCTATGTCCCCAATGTGGCATAGAGGTCCCCAGACATCATTACAAGTCCTTGTTTTGGAGTAGGAGCCCAAAAATGTCAAGTGGGAGCAATAAAAAAACTTGTAAGTAGAGAAAAGAGAGCTCAGATTTGTGTGTGTTGGGGGAGGGGCAGCTGTTAGTGAGGAGACTTGAGAAAATATGCGAGTGGAAAAGTGGGGGAGGGACGGGGGTGGAGAGGAAGGGGGACATCACAAATCTTTCACTTCAAATAAGCATTTAAAACAACACTCCAAACATGTGAACGAATAAAATGATAAGGGGCACTAACAACGAAAATAATCAGAACGTGAATTCACGACCTGTAATATTAAATGTGTTTAGAATGCTTTTTCAGAGAGATAAAGAATATGTAATTTCTGTTCTTGAATTGAATCTTGTTTGGGGATGATTATAGATTCACATTCGGGTGTAAGAAATGATGCAGAAAGATCCCATGTGCCCTTTACCCTGTGTCCCCAATGGTGACATCTTGCGTAAACAATAGTGCAATATTACGACTACCCTACTGCCATTGATAAAGGCAGACACAGAAGACTTTCATCATCTCAAGGCCTCCTCTTGTTGCACTTTTATAGCCACCTCCAATTCCTTCTCAATATCCTTGATTCCCCATTCTTAACCCCTAGCAACCACTAGCTGTTCTGTATTTCTTTTTTTTTTTTTAATGTTTCTTTATTTGGGGGGGGCAGAGAGAGAGAGAGAAAGGGAGGGAGAATCTTAAGCAGACTCCACACTGTCCACACAGAGCCCAACACGGGGCTCCATCCCACAAACTGAGATCGTGACCTGAGCCAAAATCAAGGGTCGGATGCTCAACTGATGGAGCCGCCCAGGCACCCCTGTTCTGCATTCCTATATTCTATAATTTTGTCATTTCAAGGATGTTATATAAATGAAACTGTCCAACATGTAAGCTTTTGGGACTGGCTTTTTTCACTCAGCATCATTCTCTGGAGATCCATCCTGGATACTGCATTTATGAATAGTCTGTTTTTGTTTGTTGCTAAATAATATTCCATTGTATGGATAGCCACAGTTTAACCATTCATCTGTTGAAGGACATCTGGTGGTTTTTAGTTTGCGCCTATTTCAAATAAAGTTGCTGTAAACATTCATGCATATGTTTTTGTATGAAAAAGAGCTTTTTTCCCCTAGAATAAATGCCCAGCTATACAATTCCTAGGTCATATGGTAGTTGCTTGTTTAGTTTTTTTTTTTTTTTTTTTTTTTTTTTTTTTATTTTTTTTTTTCAACGTTTATTTATTTTTGGGACAGAGAGAGACAGAGCATGAACGGGGGAGGGTCAGAGAGAGAGGGAGACACAGAATCGGAAACAGGCTCCAGGCTCTGAGCCATCAGCCCAGAGCCCGATGCGGGGCTCGAACTCACGGACCGCGAGATCGTGACCTGGCTGAAGTCGGACGCTTAACCGACTGCGCCACCCAGGCGCCCCTGCTTGTTTAGTTTTTAAGAAACTGGTAAACAGGTTTTCAGAGTGGCTGTACCATTTTATATTCCTACAAACAGTGTACAAATGATCAAGTTTCTTACATCTTCCCTGCCTTTGGTGTTGTCACTACTTTTAGCCATTTCGATAGGTATTTAGTGATACCTCGTTGTGGTTTTTATTTACATTTCTCTAATGGATTTTTATGTGCTTATTACTGTCTTTATATCCTGTGTCCTGGAATGTCTGTCCATATCCCTTGTCCATTTTCTAATGAGATTGCTTTTTTACTATTGAGTTTTGAGGGTCCCCTATATATTCTAGATGGTAGTCCTTTGTCAGATATGTGATTTGTAAAATATTCTTCCAGTCTTGGGGTACCTGGGTGGCACAAAGGATTAAGCATCCAACTCTTGATTTCAGCTCAGGTCGTGATTTCATGGTTGTGAGATTGAGCCCCGTGTCAGGCTCCACTCTGAGCGTGGGGCTTGCTTAGGATTCTCTCTCTTCCTCTCCCTCTGCACCTCCCTCATTTGTTCTCTCTCTCTTTCTCTCTCTCAAAAATGAGGAAACTTAAAAAAAACATTCTTCTAGTCTTTAATTTGACTTTTTATCCTCTTCACATGGTTTTTCACAGACACAAATTATTAATTTTGATGGAATCCTGTTCGTCAATTATCCCTTTTATGAATCATACTTTTGGTGTGAAGCCAAGAAGAGGTGTGTGGACTGCTGAGTGGTGGTAAAAATCCTCACCCTCCACTAGATTCCTCCAACACCACTCCAGCGGAGAGGCGGAGGGAGACCTCTTTACTGCCAGGTGGGCGTTGAAGTCTAGGCTTCCCACGTGGTCTCCATTGACACTGCATGGGGACAGATGTCACTGCTGCCCAATTAGAATGAGCCCTATTTCTCTGACACTATGTCAGCATGGTCCTTGTGGCCTGGCAAGGATGGACATCAAAGGCTTCCAACTCAGCCTTTGTGGGTATGAATGGGAGGGAGCCACAGTTTTTCCCATGGTGTTTGGCTGGAGAAGAACAGTTAGTGTCTAAAAGTGTTCTGTCTTGCGAGGCCGCTCATTTTCTGATTATTTAGCTTGAGAGAGCAGGCTTGCCTTGGGACTTTTTTTTTGCCCATGCCTGATGGTATCTGGATTGCTGACTTCTTCAGCTTAAGTCTGATGTATTTGAGGCAAAACAAACAAACAAACAAGCAAACAAAAAACAGAAACTCACTACATTGTTGTTCCTTGCATTTCGAGATCTCTAGCTGATCTGCCTTATTCATTCCATCTTTTAGAGTTCTAATACATTGTTTATTATTATTTTTTAAATATAATGTCCAGGGATTTTAGTAGTGCTTACCAGCAAGAAAGGGAAAAGTGTGACAACCCCATCTTCTTGGAAACAGAAGTCTATAACTTCTATTTTAATCTAAGAAAGTTTGAATCAAAACCATCAGGAGTAGAACTAGTCCTGATAGATTTCAAAAAGGACAGATTATACCTATTAGAAATAAAATGATAGTCATAATCACTTTCAGTTCCTGTTTAGGATACAGAGAGCTGAAGGAGACATTGCTCCTACCATAATATATCACAGTAACAACACCACCAACAAAAAGCTTGAACAGACTCCAAGTTTATGACTTTTCTTGAAACTCTCAGAGATCTGAGGTCACAGTGCAACTGAGTGGCCCAAAATTTAAGGAAAGATAGGACCTGTAGGGAGAAATGGATGCTTCACTTGCGGTGGAAGTATCTGGAAAATGGTAAAAAGAATTCAGCTAGGGGCACCTGGGTGGCTCAGTCAGTTAAGAGTCTGACTTCAGTTCAGGT